>NC_041358.1:21097882-21195382 GCF_900634415.1 Cottoperca gobio
TGGACTGTGATAGGGTCCGTGTGAGACGCCAGCAGACAACAAACAAATATGACGACATGGTTGCGTCATTTCAAATATTTGAAATTGGAAATGTGGTTTGCATGAGTGATTGTGTAGATGAAACACAAGATTATGTTGAAGTTCAAGCATATCGCTAACCTAAGGGTTAAAATGAAGCATTTTCCAAACTTTCAAGAGTTTGTACGAACCCGAGCTTCTGTATTAAATACAACATCAGATACGACATGAATACTGCAGACAGATGACAATCATGGCTATAATTCTGAGGACTGCTGCGGAAAATGGCCTGATAGATTATAAATGACGCAATGAGAATGTTTATGGAGGTGGGAGGTTCACTCACAGCGTAAGATCCTCAGCTTCCTGCCTCATGATGCTGACTCTGCTTTTTTTGGGCAGGACGGGCGAGTTCTGGTCACTGATCTTCTGATAGAACAACATGTAGGCGTTCCAGTATCTCCTCCGCACATCAGGGTAGGGGTTGGCTGCACACACACAAGCATACACACACACCAATGTCACTAAGTGTGTGCCTCATGAGAACACAATGTGTGCTGTGGTTGAATTTGACAAGAAAGAAAAAAACAAACGCAGCACATCCTGGGTAATAACTACAAAAGTGTATATACTGTAAATAGTAGGAAAAAAAGGAATACACACAGCAATCGCTTCACATTGGAGACGGCACATTATTCAATACCCTGAAAACATTTCAGTGCAGGGTCCCAGATCTTATCACGCACACCCCCGACTGTCTCCATTATGAATCTTGTCAGATGTAACGTGTTTGCCATTTCTCTCACGTGGGTACAGATTCCATTCTCCACAGTCGCAAGATGAACTTTTTGTAATCAACAATCCAGACAAACAGCATTTTTGTCATACTTATTGGCAAACAATAAGAAGCTTGTTGCTCTAAGAGAAGCCATGAGTGGATCAGGCGCCTAGAAGAAGAAAATAGGCTTTTCAAATCCGTGTTAAGATTACTGCGTGCCTAGAAAGAACGTGATGAATGACTGATCATAGACTTACATCGATTTCAAACGGGCGTAACACCAGTAAAAAAGAAAAAAAAGCTGTGTAACTTTTCACTGGAACAAAAAGAGTTTGTGTAACGTTTTGAACGGTATGTCTGACATTGACCGAACAATCACGTATATACTCCCAGACCTCATCTATTAGTTCTACATTCAGCTCGTCAGCCCACTCCTGCTTAAGTCCTGAGCTCTGTTATATAGGATCTGATAAAAGAGAACACGACCCGCGAGTAACAGGATCAAATTTAGTAATTGCCTCCAGGGACTCGTTTAATATTTCAAAGATAGACATATGCTTCCTGACTGTCTCCAATTTGTACATTTCTGGAGAAACTTGATGCAGCGATATTGGAAACAGGTCGTAACATCACAAATGAGGTTTACAAATGAAGCTAGTTTTACATATTGTTTTAAGTCCCACTTTCACTTCAAAGACGTGTTTTGCTTATTGTTGAATGTTCGACCTTCACTGTGCAGAATGATGCATGTGCAGAGTTTAACACTAGAAGGCTGTGTTCACATTCGTCTGCTGAAGGAGGAAAGTTTCTCAGTTTAACACTTGGTCTAGTATACAATTTACTAAAGTGTGATGTGGAAGGGAAGCCTCCATTACACACATGCTGAGAATGGAGTCAAGTTTCACTTTTAAAACCAACACAATAGACACAAATTATTATTCAAAGTTAAGTGTTATTATGTCTTAAAACATATAAGATAAGATTTCTATGTTTAGCGCTTCGATGCACTTTGTTACATAGACGCCAGATGTAACTTACATTGGTCGTAAACTTTGGGACGGTACTCGCCACCAAAGCACTCATACTCCAAAGTTTCGTCGTTCATATCAAACTCCTCCACCACGTTGTCGTTGAACTTGTACCAACGTCCACGAGCGCTGCCACTGAGATGAGGACAAATAAAGATTGATGGAGGGGAAAGGGGGGGGGGGGGCAGGGAAAATGTCAGATTAGAGTCAGATTCGTCACAATTTGCTAATTCAGAAATTCCACACATGCTTGTATGAATAATAAATCAACAATAGCAAAAAACAAAACATACATAATAAAAAAAAAAAAACAGTACGCCCGCCAGCATGTCGGGTGACTTGTCTAGAGGTCTAAACACACACAGTTGTCTTATTGACGTCAATGATAACGGACTTTGAAAGCAGCGGCGGAATGTTTCTAAATGTCTGGACAGAAATCGACGTCCTGAGAACAAACTTTCTTTGTCGTGATCCTCAGCGGGGACACGAACAAACCAGTGAGCGAGAGAAGGGTTGCCAAATGTTATTTCTTGTGATCTCTTTATGTTCCAGTTGTCCAGTGAGCAATCCTACCATCCAGAGCCAGACATCTGGAGATGCTTACAAACTAAACCATGTGCCCCAAGGAGGTCCCTGAATGAGCCTGGAAAACTAACGCTACAGATTCATGTGCTCCACTGATTGCTGGTTATGTAAAGTAGGAACAGGAGCTGGAAAGTACAGTCAGGGAATTCTGAGGCACCTAATGAAACATACAATATGTTTGACTTTCTGAGAATATCTGTAATATATATGTATAACATTAGCCCTTTAAATGAGGGAGTGGTGGAGGAGCTTCTGACTACAGTGTCTCTTACCGTCTATCTTTAATGAAGGAGTAATAGTGACCAGCGTGGGCCTGACCGCTATGGACGACGACTCCCACGAGTTCATAGTTCTCAGAAATCGTGACCTTCTTCCTGGGTGATCCTCCCGAGGTCCCGTCGCCTCGCCCCTCGCCGCCCTCCCCGCTGCAGTCTTGACGAGCCATTCCAGAGACGGTGTAGGGCTCCATGTTCAACACCCAGGGGAACTGCGCAGCGACAGAACAGAATTCACATCAATTATATACGTGGTTCTGGGATTTGAGTTGTCGTAAAAACAAAATTAGACAGTGCACCCTAGTGACTAGAGAGTTCTCATTTTGCGAGTAGAAATACTTCGTACCCTAATCTGTTCATCATATTTGATGGAGCGTCCGCTTTCCCAGTCGAAGCCGAAGCGCATGAGGTGAATACAGAGAACGCTGGGCAGGGATTTGATACATGTCCTCTTCACGGTGGTTCTCTGTGCAGATGAACAAATGTACACATAAGTAAGTGAAGCACGATATGGGTGTAGTTTAATAAAAGCATGCAGAGCACTATACACACCTTCTCCTTGCATTTCTCACAGTAGTAGGCGTTGCTGCCCTCGAGCACCTCTCCTCTGACAAACTGGTCCAAAGAGATTTCTAAGCTTTGACAAGAGGTCACTCCGAGGTTCAGAGCCATGAATGTTTCTTCACGCTCGTACCTGTATAATAAAAGAAGGTCAGACATCACCTGTGACGCGTCTCGAAATGAAACAACAGTCAAGAAGTTTGAGAAACAAATATTCTTGCTCACCGGTGAGGACAGTCTTTACAAATCTTCTGGTCGGAAAAGATTCCCTGAAATGTGTTTTTGAAGATTTGTTCTCGACCCATTTTCTGGTGGAAAGGAGTCTCCTCGTTAATAACATCATCATAACCAGTTAGGTATTATAGGAACTTATTTGTGTGGTGCGTGTGAGTTTTACCTTGAGATGTTCATCAAGCTGATCCACCAGGCTAGTGAAGAACTCATAAGCATCCTGCTGTTCTCTTACGTACAACTCCTTGTTCCACATCTTGAAGATCTGCAACAGACATAACACATTTGCACGTGGATAATAGTGGATGTTTTTGTGATTAGTATAGTTTTCCTTTGATTGCACATATGGCTGAAAGAGACAGAAATGTGAACGTTAAAGCCGAGACGGTTGGTGCATGTGTTGTGTAGGCCCTCTCAGGCAGAATGTGCAGGACCACATACAGAATGATTAACACTCTTCTCTGTGCTCAATAAGACAAACTCCCTCAGCTGGATACAAATGACAGACATCCGTCTAACTTAATGACCCACACGTGTGCCCGCAACACACATTGCATTACACTCAGAGCACTCAAGTGTCTGTTACCTTCCAGAAGTTCTCGGGTATGTAGTACTGCAGTTTGCTCTCCATCAGGTGGCCAAACAAAGACTGGACCTGGTAGAAGACGCTCTCTTCGGGCTGATCTGTGTCGTCCTCAATGGACAGGAAAGCCTTCAAACCAAACATACATACTGACATTAAAGAGCAGACACCCTCTGGTGAATACAGAAGATAAACGGCACATAGAACACACGTGTACCTCTGGGAGGCCGGGCTGCATGTAGAGCTGCTGAAACACAGCATTCATGTAACATGTGGCTCCACCGTTCTTAAGTCCGACGAAACCTGAGACTGACCGGCTCTCTACGGGGGGAAGGTACTGAGAGAGACACAGAGAGTTAGACTTAAAGCTAAACTTCTATCCGACCATATGTACCGACAAATATTATCGTGAGAAATATTAGTTCAATTGGTGTCTTACATCAAACTCCTTGCAGAGGGAAGGATCAGACTGGTGGTGCATGGACATGAGCTCTCTGGTGATCAGGCGGAGGTTTGAGAGCGAGCTGTCTGCGAGCATCACCAGCACCTCGTAGGCTGCCAGCCTGCTGCTGGCTGTGCTGCACCTGACCACACACAAACACAACGCAGACGACAAAATATTAACGGTTTCAGTGGTTTGTCCATTGCTTCAAAAAACAACAACTGGCTTGTGAGTGACTCATGACTTTAAAAATTGAGTTCACAGGAGAAACATAAAATGATTAACATGCGTACTTTGGGTGGAAGTCGTGGCTGGGGGCCGGGGAGGGCGTGGGGTTTGAACTGTTGATGATGATGCGCGAGGCTCGAAACAGGAAGTCGTCCAACAACTGCTGGATCAGAGATGCACCTGAAGAAAAGAGTTGCGCATCTTCGAGTTACACATTTGTGTTCTCAACTTCATAAACTTGCAAAACGTGTTTAATGGCTGCAGATGTGAATCCTCGCGCGTGCTCACCGAGATGCTCCTTCTCATTGCCGCAGAGGGAAAGCAGGGTCTTGATGAGCCGGAGGTGTCCAGCCAGGAGGATGTTGTCCGCCTGGCTGGTCTCCATCTCAGAGCTCCAACTAGGCTCAAAGTTGTCAAGCCAAGAGATCTCGTCCTCCAACATGGTAGCTGCGCTCACTTTTAACACCTCCATCTCTGACGCTGGAGGAGGCAGAGAGAGAGGAAGACAAAGAGTTTTTATCATACACTAACCTTTAATGGCTGAACCAGGAGACTACATTAAATACATAACTACATCTGGGACAATACTTCATATCTAGGTATTGATAACAGTGACAGAAAAAGGAATTCCTCAGCTTACTGGTTAGATCATCCAGAAGCTGACATCTTAGGTCAAAGTACTCCGTGCATTGGGACAGCAACCTGAGAAGAAAAAGCAAAGTCAACACAAGACTTCTGCTGAAGTTTCAGGGATGCATGTCTCGTGTGTTTTTAACTTAAGTACCTCTGGTTGACGCCTCTCATAATAGATGTAGGACTCCATAACGGCAGCTGAGCAGTGAGAACGACTGAGATGAGGAACATGTTGGGTTTCTGGACTTCGGCGAAGGCTGAAGTGTCCGTCTGGCTCAGAGTGTAGAGCTGATCACAAGCTACACGGCGGATCTGATGGAGGAAGGGCCAGAGACCGCAAGTGTAAACACACGCTGCAATATTAGGGATATATTTCTTCTGCGCAGACTATTAAAGAAAGAGAGGGTGTTGTTTACCTCTCCACTGGGTGATCCCAGCAGAACATCAATGATGAAATCATTGACGGAGGGAAGGTTGTAAAAAGAACCTGAAAAGAGAAACCAACCACAGGATTTAGTGTCATTGTAGAAGTCAGGCTAACACAGCAACCTACAATCTCCAGTAGTATTGCACAGCATAGAGGACTAATGGAACTGTACAGTAATGATCAGACTAAAGTGAGCGTGTATGCTTGTGGTGTGTTTGTACTCCTGCAAGGGTCTTACATAGCTGCTGACAGCGTAACTGCAGACAGGTGACCAGCAGCGACAGAGCCTCGCGGGCGATGATGGTATCTTTGATAGAGACGCACTGCTGTCTCACACATATCCCAGCATGCAACGCTGTGGGCGTGGTCTCCCCTTCACTGCTGGAGCTGCAGTTACTTCCTGCAAACAAACACAAGACATTTGTTTAACACGAGGTGTTGGCAACGAAACTCTAGAAAGCGCAAATCAGGAATGAAGTTGTGCAGAATAATTACCACACCTACACCTACTGACTGTAAACATCTTGTTGACTCAGCTAATATGATAAAGCACCTTGTGAAGAATGACAAGAGCTGCAAGGTTACAGGGTTTGTTTATTGCCTTTCCACAACAAAGTGCGAGTTGTAGTCCCTTTATGTTACAGAAAATAAACACAAATAAGAAGGAAGCACCTACAATAAGATTGAAATGGTGTGTTCTGTGTCACCTGTACTGCTGACTCTGGTGCGGACTCCCTGAGGCAGAAGGGAGCTGTGGGTCTCTCTGATTGGCTGCGGGCTGCCAACCAGATCCAATCGGCCTGCTGCAGCTGCCCAGGTCAGACGCATGAAACAGGCCACAGTGGAAGTAAAGTCACCCACCTCCATGGTCTACAAAAGAGAACATTGTACTTAAAAAATATTCTCCATTTACAAGATCAACCTGGGTGCTGAATCAACGGTACAAGTGTGTTTTACCTGAATAGCTACGCGAGCAGCCGGTACGATCTCCTCGACTCTAATGGAGGAGCGCTCAGACAAAGACATCTGTCTGTAGGAGGACTTTTCTGGAGTTCCACAAAGAGATAGCTGTCGCCCAGCCCGTCCAGCGTTACGAAACGGACGAGACGACAGCCCATCGCCATCCCTGGTGACATCGTCATCCAGCATTGCAGGCATGCTCTGGCCAACCAGAAGAAACCTGTAAACATAGCCAGTTGAGTCTAAAGGCCTGTACACACTGGGGGGGGGGGGGGCGTGATGAATACAGAAAGATATTTTGCATTTTTGTGTTGTTTATTCCAATGTTTGCACCAATCATAGTGGCAACAATAGAAGGTAAGAATAGATTCCCTCATTCTTCAGAAACCAAATCATATATTCACATCATCATTCTCTATTTTATTTAGTTTCCCTTTAACAAAAAAGTGCATGCGTGCTATTTTGCACCTGGCCAACTGAAGACAGATTGAGTAGACTCCTTGTCTGGTCTCATAGTCCACCTCTGATGGGATGGAATCTCTCTGCATAACATTCACCACCAGACTGCAGAGGAAACAGAGAAATACTACCGTCAGAATGAAAAATTTAAACTTTTGATAGAAGCTTACGATATGTGGGCCAGAATGTGACGCAGTTTGACAAGAGACAGCACTTTTCTTAAACGGGTCTGTTCGTCTCCGTTACCTGAGGCCTCCTGCTTTAAGGAAGTTCTCACAGAAGGACTTGCTGCTGGTTTTGGCCATCTCATCGTCCGATGTGGGCATGAGCTTTGAACTCAACACCTGACACAGAGAGAGAAGAGGAAGGAGAACAAATGTCAAAGTCACTAATCTGCATTTTAACTTTGAGAAGCGGCGTTCTGTGAAATTATGTACTGCGTTTAAATGTGTGTATGTTCACAAGTGTGCGTACCTCCAGGTTATATAGTACTCTGAAGGTGGACATGCCCGGGGCCGAAGATCTGAAGAGAGACTCCAAGATGGATGCGGCACTGGGCTGGTGCTGCTGCTTGGAGGCCGTAGATGGAGAACGAGAGCCTGTACCCTGGAACAGGGTCTTCTATAGAAAGGAGACACAAAGGGATTTTTAGAAAATAATACAGATAAAAGATTGAAAGAGAAGGAGAGAATGTGTAAAGCAGAGAGATGGGGCAACACATGTATGAACACAGGTGCATCAAATGAGAATAGAAAGATAGACTGAGAGGCCACGGTAGTTACCACACGACCAGAGCGCATCACAGTCTGAGGTACCTGGTGGCTCCAGACGCTGGATTCTTTGGGAACAAAGTTGTCGAGAGCATCCTGCACTTCTGGATCTGTTGGAATCAGCAGCAGCAGCTTCCTCACACGAAGAGTGATCCTGGAGATTAGATACTGACTGATAAATATACAGTTCTTTCTTTCTTGTTGTCAGCCAGGTGTATGCAACTTAGAATTGTCCTATCCTACCTGGTTTCATCTAGATTAGCCAGCTGGTAAAGCATCTCAAACACATTACACACCAAAGCCATCACTACACCAGGAAGGGACTTCTCCTGGGAGACAAAATAAACACGGGCACAGTGCGTCAGAAGCGATGTAAGCCGGAGCGTGTGCACAGTTTGTTTAAGTGCACATTCATGTCTGAGCTGGTACCTGCTCCAAGGCGTAGGCAGAGTTGAAGACGGCGGAGCTGGAGCTGCTAGAGGCGGAGGCCGAGGACTCGGAGCTGCCAGAGGGAGTGCCTGTGCCTGAGCTCTTCACAGTCAGGCTCTGCTCATCACTGAAGCCAAGCTGGGACAGAAGCTTCTGATCCCGATTCATCGTCAACTAACACATGGAGGAGGAGCAGTGAAGGGACGGGTGAGAGAAAAACAGGGATTGAGGTGGTTGGAGGCTGTGTTTCCCCTGCCACACAATAGATGCGGCGGGCCAACCCAAATACTTTGGCGAGGGAATGACGGGTACAATTGTATTTTTAATGCTAAAGAGGAACAGAGTCCCCCGTCAGAGTCAACACTTACCACACTGTCATTAGCAAAGATCTGGACATTATCCACCGGACAGCTCAAGTGCTCAGATATCTTCCACCGGATACTTCCTATTGTCTCATTACTGTGGGTCTGCAGGAGACACACACACACACACACACACACACACACACACACACACACACACACAGAGAGCAGGGTTATTTCCTCTGTAGATGTAACTATACAAAATAAAAGGTGTATTACAGGGCACTAGGATACGGGGCTGTACCGAATAGTTCAAAGCTTTATTCATAACGTTGACATTTCGAAATGCTCTGCAGCTTTTTTTTCTTTTTCGTGTCTATTCATTGTGTTTAAACTAATATAAAGATTAGGCTACAGTAATATTATTAGTATAATCTTATTTGTAGAATTAGATTCGAGTGGTGGCTGCGTAAGACCGTTTCCGACTCGTGTGAGCCAAACCTTTCTAATTACTCGAGAGCGCTGCGAAGTCCAAAGGTCAAAATGTATTGGATAAAGATGGACGTAAATCACTAAATGTTTCCGTGGCTTCAATCCATACGTGTTTGCGTTTAACCTTTCTAAAACATTTTCACTGCGGTCCAAAAACAGTTAACTCTCCCGCTTGCTGCACACAAAGGGAAGCACGCACCTGTGTTAAAGCAATCTGATGGGACCTGTGATTACATATATAACACATGTATTCATGAAAAGGTTTATTTAATATAATATAATATTTATATATATACACATCTGTTTTTATGATGATGATGTCATAGAATATGACGACAGACATCTGAAGCTTCGATTGTAAAAAGAATGACATTTGGTACAGCCCTACTGGGAAAGTTTTACAATACCTCTAAGGTGAAAGTGTCTTTGGTTGACTCATAGGTGATGTGAAGAGCGACAGGGTGTCCATTGAACGAGGCCCCGTGAGGTAGAATAGTGCGAGGAACTGAGTACAAATCCTACACAGAAACACACACACACACACACAATGTCATCGATGATCCAACTTTTGTGTTAAAATTATTTTTGCACAATTAGTGTCTGTGACTGCGTGTCCTTGATTCTGATACATGACGAACATATTTACTGTCAAAATGATAATGCAACCCTTAAAGCGAAGAAGACAGGGCCTACCTCTATAGTGATGACGTAGCGTTCAGCCAGTAGCAGCAGTCTTTCGATTATCACCAGCTTAGTGGATCTACAAATGAACATAAACGACTTTAAACAAGACTAAAACATTTTTACTTTCTATAGCGACAAGGAACACTCTTACACACACATGTTTTAATAGGTTTAGTAACTATGTTCTTACCCAAACCCCCCTCTGTACCTGGATGGTGATTGTACAGATGTGGCCACAGTCGGCATGGCCGTGGCCGTCAGCATCTTGGTTGCCCTGGTAACAGCATGTGTCAAAGTAGGCCCTCCCAGAGCCGAGCTGGCTGCCTGAGGAGAAGAGAAACCGAAATGAGCTTTCAGGGGTTGATTTTCTGTGATATGGCACAATCACAGTAACATATTCAGCTACTTACCTCCAGTCGCTTGTAACAATCCGCAATGAACTTCTTGTGCAAAGACACGGAATCCTGCAAGGAAGTAAAAGTTAATATCATATGTGGTTTCAGGTTTCAAACAGACAGAACAAACCAATTCACAAATATAATAACACTGGAATTGCTGGGTTATATACAGTATTTGTTCTTTTCCTGCTTTCAAACTTCACTACTTACCACAAAACACTCCTATAAAATCACTTCTTTCAGATCTAAATAACGGCTTTAAACAAGCATCTTCAATTACACTGTCACTCTCAGAGAGTGGGACACACATGAGGACTGCAATATGCACACACACACACAAATATATACTGACCTTCTTCATTTTGGGATTGAGGTTGGTGTAGCTATATGTGATAATGAGCTGGATTGCTTCATTGGCTATCTCTTCATCAGGGGTTTCCATGGCGATGCGCCAGATAAAATCCATCCCTGCCAGGTCAAGGCGCTCCACACACTAAAATCAGACCAGTTGATTAGACCATATAATCTAGATGTGTCATACCTCATATATATATATATATATACCAGTTGATTAGACCATATAATCTAGATGTGTCATACCTCATATATATATATATATATATATATATATTTTAATTGCATTTCAGGTCTTACTGAAAACAAAAGTAGCCATGCTTAATGCAAAGAAGCATGCGAGTAACGACTGACCAGTTGAGTTCCCTGGCGTTTGAGGCGATGGTCACACAGATTAACGTTTTCAAAGAAGGTCTTGAACAGATTGAAACCTGGGAGACGAATAAAACATGTAAACTGTTTTATCACATACTTATTCATAAACTATCCCTGAAGGGCTGTAAAGCTGTCAATGGTGCCTCTCTTTGCAGAGTCTCTCACCATTCATGGTGATTTCATAGGGCTCCAGTTTGAGGATCTTCTCCTTGAAGAGCTGCTGCTGAACATCACTCTCGAGGTCATGTTGTCCTTTGGTGAACCACTCGAAACACATCTGAACACACGGAAACATAAGGTTTAAAGGAGACACGTCCAGGACTTGGGAGTTCTCATGTGGTTAACAAGAGGTGACTGTTGCAGACGCTACTTTGTGTTAGTGAGGTCTAATGTAAACACTGGACTATGCTAAGAATAGATGCCATACTGTGCTGGAGGAAAGTAAATAAATAAAAAAATCAGTCAAATCAACAGAATAACACACAGACTAGATTACTGATGTGTACAGTGCCTACTCCGACCTTTATGTTTTTGCTTATGCTTTTTTCATTGAGAAATTTTTGATGGAAATGTACAGCGAACACTCAAAACAGCAGGTAACAAAGGAACAAATCAGGAGCCAGCATGGAGTAACATGAGGATTACAAGAGCTCATTAAAACCTTTTTTTAAACTCACTTATATTTCCTGCCTTTTTTATTTGTGATTTTATTATCAGGCACTTTGTTACTTTTGTATTGGAAAGTGTTATCAATAAATCTGACTTATTTGCACACAAAAGAAATTTCAAACAAAAGATTAAAAAAAAAAAAAAAAGATTTCTTTCTCTACTTCATTAATTTCAAATTCATAAAAAACCCACACATTTATAGTTCATTATTTGAGACAATATCATTAACCAAGATCTAAAACCTGCACGATCCTTTAAAATGTGCCATAGAAGTCTCTCACTTGGAGCGAACAGCAAATATTTGCAGTGCCTTTGTTCCTGCAGAGCAGTCTGGTGGTTGCAAACACAAAAACATTGCCAAGAACAAGGAATTCATTTGCATAACTGTTTTCATACCTCACGGTCGAGTTCACAGACATCCGGCCCCGACACCAGGCACTCCCAGAGCTCCTTGGCCCGGTTCCACACCAGGTAGAGGCTGGCCTCCTGGAGGAAGAAGGCCAGGAAGCGCAGGTGGCTGTCCAGATACTAAACATAAGAGTCAGAGAGACAAATGTCACCGTGACCCTCAGACACGCACTGTCAACATACACTGTGCCGCTCGAGTTTGATTACTTCCTGTGTAAACCAACCAGCTCAGATCAAATTATGCCTCAAATTATATTACTCATATCAATGTCACATTACGAGTTGAAACATCAGTCATTTGTATACAGCTCCATAGAACAGTATCAATAAAGCACTGCCTCCTGAAATAAAATGTAACCAAGAAAAGAGCTTATGAGAGAAAGTCGGACAAACCTCCTGATAGGTGTACCGTCCATCCACCAGAGTTGAGCCTGAGAGGCCGTTGTTTCCCGCCGCGGTCACAGCCAGTCGATGGCAGCACACGAGGGATCCTGTGATCAGTTTGACGATCTCAAAGTTCTTCTTCAAGTCCTGGATGATGCTCTGTGGGGAGACAGGGAAAGGTCGCCATGTTATTGCACCGACAGTACAATCGTTGCGATTGCGTTGCGTTAACGAATAGTTTGAAGCCTCAAAGCTTCATTCATAACGGTGGCATTTAAATTAAAAAATAAAAATAAAATAAATAAAAAAATAAATCAACATTTGAATGCTGCGCAGCTCCTTTTAAACAAATGTTCATGTCTATTCATTCGGTTTACATTCGGTATTTCTGCACCGTTGCAGATAAAGATTAGGCTCCACCATTATTATTAGTATTACACTATTTGTTGAATTAGATTCCAGTGGTGGCTGCGTGGGATTGTTTCTGACTCACACGATCCAAACATTTCCAATAAGCGTTTTAAAGTCTAAAAAAGTCAAAACAAAATCTTCGATACACATTTGTTGGCGTTTAGTTTTTTTTTCCTTCCAAAAACAACATTTTCGGTCAAAAAACAGTTGGTCGTCCCGCTGGCCTCACACAAAGGGAGGCGTGCACTTGTATTAACGGGGCGGTCCAGCAGCAATGTATCAGAACCATAAAATCCATTTATGATCACCGCTATGACCAGAGACATTCAAAAAATAGATTTTGTTTGCACGCGTGTTTGTTACCTTGTCTTGTTTCTGATAGGTCTGCTTGATGAAAGAACGGGTGATCTCGTGCAGCTGACGGAGAGCAGGAACAACCCAGACTGCCTGAGGACTGCTCTGCTGAGAAGCCTGTCGAGAAACACACACACCAGATAGTGATATCCACTAACATGTGCTAATCACATGTTGTAATCAGATTGCTTTGTCATCACAGACCCACTATTTATTTATTTTTAGTTGTGTAAACATGTGAAATAAAAACCAGAGCCAGGGATGTAAAACATTGGACACGACTTTGACTGTTAAAATATGTTCAGGGTAAAAATTTTGGTTTTAAAGCCCAAATCAAATAGCAAACATGTTTTTATATATCCGAGGCTCTGATTACATTCCTCTTTGCATGAGTAAATGTGCGGGCACTTCCACCAAAGCTGACCATTCATCCAGCAGCTAAATCACTCATTTAAACCAGCCAGCTCTCACCCAGGACAAGATCAACACCACTGTGTAATCATTAGTCAGTGCCAAAGCCCTCTTAGTGAGGCAAGCAGAAGATTAACACACACCTGGTCAAACTACCTCATGTTACAATCGAGTGTGAAATTATCAACCTGTGACCAATGAAACCCCTTTGTGGTCAAGCCCTCCGCCACGATTGGTTTGCAGGCGTGAAGCAGCAAGATTGGATAGAGATTAATGATAACTTATACGGGCTTCTTCTCTTACTTTGGCCAGAGAGTTAGCTTTCTTCTTGCTCCAAGTGGCAGTAAGAAATGAGATTTGAGTGTCGCTGCCTTTACTGTCCTCCTGAATGTGAGTCTAGAAACATACATTTCATTTGAAGGGAGGTTTAACCTGCACAATTAAAGCACTGTTTACTGGTCCATGTTTTCTGATATGTAAATATTTAATACACATTAATTCCTTCCATAGGAATTAGTTTATTCAATAATTATTAATAACATCATTTCACTATCCATAAAAAAAATGCATCATATTTGGAAACACTTTACTGTAAGTCGCCCTATTTATCATTAATAAGCAATGTATAAACATTTAATAAGATTAGTTTTATAACATACTTATAATATGGTTGTTATCACCTATACAAATACATTTTAAGTATTTGGCAACAATTATACCGTCACCTCTGAAGACATATTCTACATTATTACAACAGTGTTTTATTTTTTATATATATATATAAATAAATATAATCATTTATTATCCGTTCATACAACAGCCTCCACTTATTGGTGCTGACAGAAAGAGTTGACAAATACATTAATAAACACTTATATCTGCTTATGACTAATTTATAGTGTGTTATACACCATGTATTTAATGTGTACTGCTTATAAATGCTAAATGGGGGGTAAAGTTAAGTGTTGCTGACTATTTAATAATAACTTCTCTTTTAAAGAACTGAGTATAATCATGTGTACTTTTTCTTGAATCTGTCAACATCATTTTTATGCAAACATGAATATAAAGCAGTTATGGAAAATGAGTTGGTGAGCATCTTGATAAAAAAGCTCCTTTGACTATGGAGAAAGAAGTGACACCGGCATCGTAGTGCTACAGTGTTTCTGGCAGAGGAAAAAGAGAGCTAGATGTTGAACATGTGATTGACTTGTGTTGTCTGACAAGAGAGTCTAAGAGTTGCCATATGCAGCATTAACATGCTGACTTTAGAACAAAACTGTCACAGCAGGCAGAAAAATGCAGAGGCCCCAATGTAGCGTTTCCTTTTAACATGTTGAGCTGCGTTTTTTAAAAACTGCACAAGGAACAGTGTTTTCCTATCTGTAAATACAAAATAAACAACCGATGTATTTCCTCTTAGAGCCGACACTGGAATGACCTTGTAAAGCAGTGAATCGCTCCCCACAACCACAACGACAATGCTAGGCATCTGTAGCATGTCCGTCTTACCTTCTTAATGTCCTCAATACATTTAATGATGTAGCTGCGCTTCACGGTCTCCTTGACAGCGTAGGCGTCGCTCAGAATCCCCAGGTGCTCCTCCAACGCCTGCTGAACTAGACTGGTAGGCAGAGTGGGGAGATGAGCCAACTCCCACAGCACCTCCAGCACCTAAACAGACACAAGATGCTGACACTGTAATAATGAAACCAAACATACTGTCGATCTTCACATCTGTTTCCATTTATTTCCCAATGTCTGACGATATACCAACATACCTTTCCTGTTGTAGTTTCAGAGCGAGCCTCTCTGCCGATCCTCCCGATCAGACTGAGCAGCTTCTGCCTCACCCGGTCATTCTCAACCTCCCAGCTCTAAGATGCAAACAAACAGATTATTATTAACACTACACACACACACACACACACAACACTTTTCATTGAGCCAATAACTCCCAAAATGTCACAGAAACAGCACTGACCTTCTGAATGAGGGCGAAGAGGTGGGTGAGTTGATCAAAGCTGAACTTCACGGCAGCAGCAGCGATGATTGTGTGAATGTTTTCTATCACAGTTGATGACTGGCCCGCCTGAAATGGTCAAACAAGAATCAATAGATCCATCAAAAGCAGGGACATTTCTCTTGTCACAAAGAGTGCGCACTTACACGTGACATGAATACATACAGCATCAGCAATGCCTCTCTGTACATAAATATGTCAACAGTTCAGTATCAACTTTAACAATTACAAACAGAAAAACGTGTTCAACAAGCTTAATGAAACTGTAATGACACAGAAATGACTGTTGTTACTGTTGTGGCATGTGTGCACTGGTGCTGACCTGTATTTTCCAGATCTTGGAGAGTTCGTCCAGCGACAGTTTACTCCCCAGCAGCTCAATGATTCCCTTAATTCTCTCACAGTACTGAGCCTGGTCAATGTTACCTGGGACATAAAAATGTTTAATGAGCACTGTGAATGCTGTCAACCAAAGGCCGCGTGCCTGATCATTTTTATGATGTCTGTCTTGTTTCTAAGTGGTTACAAAGTTCAATTGTTTGTCCAAATGTTTTGCAAAGCACTTCTTTGATCAGCTTGTGGCAGGAAGCGATGGATTTTCTTACCCTCCAGTGCTATTGATAGGACAGAGTTCTCTACCAGCCAGTCCAAAAGTTTATCTGTGTCGATGGCATTTTTCACCGTCTTAGACACTGTACTCTCCTCTATCAACTTTGTCACCTGAGAGAAAACGATACACAAAACTGATTAAAATACCCAGGTAAAAAGTCTGGTTGAGATTTGAGACTTCCGGTCCTATAAGAGCTGACCTCTTTGAGGGAGTTCATCTTGGTAGAGAAGTGGGGGGTTTTGAGCATGCGCAGCAGCGTGTCCAGCCGCAGGTCGTCCACCACAGTGACCAGCTCCCTCTGGAACCTCATACAGAGCAGCTTGATGGCCGACAGCAGGTCCGGGATGCTCACCAGACGCTACGGTTAACAAGACAAAACCGTTATACCAACTAAGTTATAACTAGGGACGCACCTAGCCGACTTTTTCAGTCCTGATACTGATATCTATGCTTTGGTTATTGGCCGGTACGGTAAGCGTTTAATACAATAACCTGTATGCCTCACTGTGTGGACGTGATTGGGATCATTCTTTTATGTGTAAAGCAACGTTAGGCTTGATTTAAACATTGCTTTCCTAACTTTGTAAAACAAAATGTAACAATTAAATACATATGTGTAAATTTACTGGATTGTTATTCATTATTAAAATAAAAAAATCATACACTTAGGTAAAACATCTTCAAAACATAGTATCTGCCTGATATCCCACATCAGTATCGCTGCATCACTGGGTATAGCATCTTCATTGAGTCACAACCAACGTACACAAGTTCTTAAAGATACAGTAAAATAAAATAAATTCCAAGTTCAAATCTTGTGTCCTTGAGTTAATTGTTCAATTCTCTCTTGTTAAGTGTTTTTGTCTCTGCACCTTTTCTCTATAGATTTAAGTGGAGAAACAAAACTCATACGAGGGTGAGAAATATAAAACACTACCTTGTCTTTGAGGTCCTTTTCCTCCAGGTTCTGCACATATGTAATCATCTTATGGATGACTGGATCAAGCATGGGCTAGAAAAAAACCAAAATGAAAATGTGTTGGCCACTGCAGCAGCAAAACAGTAAAGTGATATGGCGTATAAAAATAGAATATAAATGGCGTGTACGAGGGTCCTGTGAATAAACACAACTGACAGTTTTAACAGTAGAATCAGGTTAGACAGAAAACAAACTGACTAAATGTGGCAGCAGTTGAATATATTAGGTTAGGGTCAATATACTACCATCGTGTGTGTGTGTGTGTGTGTGTGTGTGTGTGTGTGTGTGTGTGTGTGTGTGTGAGAGATTACTCACCTGGACGAGGCTGGAGTTTAGGTATTCTGCACCAACTCCAAGAGGCTGCACCAGAGCGGACACACACTGTGTGTGCAGAGGGAAAGAGTACTTAATAACTCAGGCATGACACAAACCAAAAAACGGAAATCAATCATCAATACCAGCTGAGTAGGACTAACTACGGTAAGAATGTGCATTCCATCGCTCCACTCTTTGTAGTTGCGTCAACATAATCTGTTTTACTTAGTTTTTACTGTGAGAATGTACTTTTAAAGGCTTATTGAAAAAGACATGCACAACAACAACACTCTACCACTCCTCTCAAATTAAAGTGTTTAGGCCATAGGTCACATTAAACTGATACTCTGTTTTCACTGGTGCATGTGAGTGAGCAATAACAGATGTGTGGTTTTGTTTCTATTACCGGAGCCCAGCTGTCATTTGTCATTCATTGCTAAATCACGGGAGCTTAATGAATGGTTCCCGTGTTCCTGTCTCTTTTCTGGCTATCTTCTTCTCTGCTTCTGAGCAGCTCCCCCACCTTCCTCCTCTATTCACTCAGTGAATTCCCCCCTTGCACTTGACTTCCTGCTCAAAGCAGACAAATGAATGACTCAGCCCTGGGAGTCAGTAGAGGAGGGAGCACTCCCATTATCTTTTCTCCTTTCACTTTCAGTGTCTCTCTCTCTCCTGTGCTTGGAGTATGTAAGGTATCTGACAGCTTACACACTCTACTGAGCTCCCACTGCTACTGAAGAGTGGTCTTTGCCTTATTAATATGCTAATGGTTAGAGGGAATGTGTGTACATGTGCGTGCGCACACACTGAATCAATGGCTTTGCACTGCTGTGGTTCCGGCCAGGTTCCCAGAAGGAAGCATCAGTACAAGGATGCCTCAGAACACATAACACAACACAGCATTTTGACCATCACACAGCGGGAGGATGAGAGAGTGTGTTTGTGTGTAAGTGAGTATTAGTGAGAAGGGGAAAGAGAGAGACATTCAGTTCCCTGCAGCTGAGAGCAGTGGGGGTAAACATGGTGACCTTTCGCCTGCATAGGCTGTCTCAAAGTCTGTCTACAGTGCCTCTCTCCATCCATTACCAGGGTAGGAACTATCTTGTTACTCCTGAGATAAGTCAGACCATTTGTAAGGAAGGCAAAAAGATCAAAGTAAAGACGGTTACTCTTACTGCAATCTCGATTTCGTCTGTGTTGAGCTTCGCCTGGATGGCAGTGAATCCTCCCAACTCTCCAAACTTAAAATAACAGCAGAGGAAAGGAGACGCATGAGGCAAAACTGATACAACTACGGCATATGTATATGGAGACAATATCTGGGTGTGCATTACTCACTCGATTCACCAAATCAACCAGCCAACCATGAGGCTCCTGAAAGAGATAATTATGTTTTTAGTGGATTTATTCAACGACACTGCACATTAGTTGTGACACACACAAGTTTTCTGACAGCTGTTGTGCGTCAGTCACACATATTCTGCTGAGCTCCTGTGGCTCAGTTACACAACAACGGGAATTAACTTGTTTGTCTGCCCCTGTATAACTATGATCAGTAAACAAAGGCTAATAAGGGAGTGTGTATATTAATACAGCATACTTGCAAGTGCATCTGGATAAATTGGCCCAAAAAAAGACCCAAGAGCACAGGAAGAGTCCAGACACACATGTACTTCCTTACTTTCTGATAACTGTTGCTAGGAGAGACCGCAAACATGTTGGCCTCTTCTCCAAAAACTTCAGCCCAGTTCCTCTGACAGACCTTCATCCGGTTCTTAAAATGGTACTCGTTATCAGGGTTGAAGGCCTGGACACAACAACAAAAACACATACCATAAACACATGTTGAGGAAACATTTCAACCACGTCATTTCACAAGCCTGGTTTCCAGAGGACAGGCACAATAAGCAGTTCTTGTTAAAAGTGGTCCAATATCTTTGAAAAATGGACAGATTGGCATTGAATTGTCACATCACAGGCCAAATACTCACAGTGACAGAGTACATTTCAAACATAGGGTCGCTAAGAGATCGATCTTGGTATTGGAAACAAAGTCATTTGCAGATTCAAAGCACTAGATTTATTGAGGAGTTTTATTGTCACCGATTATAATGTAAGATAGTACCAATGTACTAATTAAAAAGACAAATATTAGGAGAGACAGAGAGAGAGAACACACCATAGTCAGGACTCCCATGAGGTTTACAGGTACAGGGTCCTGCTTCACCCTCTCTGCAACAAGCTCCACCAGCAACATGAGCATGTTGTAGATGCCCTCGTGAATCTCGGTGCCCCATTTGTGTACGGCACTGCTGGTCAGCAACTGGTGATGGTGAACAAGACAGACAGAAAGGAGGAAAGTCAGGAAAATGTATGTAAATGTCTCAAGTACTACACAGTCACTTAGATGTCTAGTCTCTTTATTGCTCACCTTTTTAAAGGCCTCCGGCATGCACCGATCTATAAACCTCTTGCAGTTCTCATCAGCGTCAGCAAGACCTGACAGAGAAGGATATTCACATATTTATCCAAACATAGGGAAAAAGAACAAGCTGTGATGGAGATACAGATCGAGCCATGTAACGCAAGTGTCCAAAATAACGTGTGAAAGACACGAAAACAAAAACATACCACCCACACAATCACGCGGATGGAGAGATTAGTTTGACGCAGACCTAAAAGAATAAAATAAAAATGTCATCCCACACGAACATGGTCTTACCGTGCCGGGCGAGGCAGGTGGACGCGATAAGACACTTGCCCAGGGACTCCTCTCTCTTGTAAGGTATGGACCAGTGGTCGGTAAAGACTCGACTCTCCAGCTCGTACAGGTTGGTGGTGGGAAACTCCATGCTTCCCCCGGAGCAGTTCCCATTCTCATCATTGCTCCTCTGTAAACACACATGCATGACATAATTACAACCTAATGCAATGAGTGACTTTATTACACACAGCTAGTCCCTGAGTCGACCATTGTTTTAGGACACTGCAGCTGTCCTCTGTTCGAGGTTAATCCAAATGGCCTTGGCAATGTTAAAGTCAGACAGGACGATGCTTGATTCTTTTCCTCCCTCTGGGAGAAGAGCGATTGCATTCATTTGGAAAGTGTCCTCTCCTCAACGATCTGCCCTTCATCTCTGCATTTTTTTTTTTTTGTCCCTCCATTTCCTCCCAAGAAGCTTTTAAAAGGAATTCAGACAGGTACTTGTTTTCAAGTGTGTCACTGAGCAATAAAGACGTGTAAGGCAGTGTGTGAGCGATAAAGTAAAATGTGATTAGCACCTTGCCACATGACATGACATTGTCTTGTTAGCAGTATGTCGCTGCCCACAATGACATATTTTCTGCTGTCATATCTGAACAAGTTATGAAGGACAAATTAAAATTCAACTTACTCAAAAGTCACCTCATATACCTTCAGCATTAACGGTTCAACATACTAAGTTCAGGCTCCACCTACTATTGCTTTGAGAACACAACATGGCCAGTAGCAGTAATGTCTATGACTCCATATGGTGGGAGCAGACAAAGGATTATTGAATTATTTACTTCATAAAGTTGTTTACATATTCATGAAGTCATCTGAATACTCACGATTAAATTGAAGAACTCCCTACTCTGTAATAAAGTAATGCCCAGTGGAACATTTCAGATCGTTATATTTGAAATCAACTGATGATTTAAGTTTGCACTGCAATTGTGCAAAGCATTAAAGCATAGTGATCTATGGAGGCTTGACCTGCTGTCTTGTATCAAAAAGTATCTTAAACTATGACTGAGCCGTGGGATTCAGCTCTCACAACAGTATAAACGTTCAAAACTATTACTCCTCATTTGTCCATTTTGCCTGTGGGCACTGTGCAGTATAAATATTAATACAGCAAAGCATAGTTAGGTCAAGTCTTACCATCTTTGAATACATCTTCACATATTAGCATTAATAATGGTCAATGAGCTCAGTGCATACTGATACATAAAAAAGTGATGGACTTAGCATTAAAGAAGAGGAGAACAGGAGAGAGGGAAGGGGGAGGAGAACACAACAGAGATGCATCATATTGCATCTCTTCCATTTCTAGGAAGATCAGAAATGACAGATGGATGGATGAGAGGAAGGAAGGAGAGCGAGAGATTAACCAGTTTTGAAAAAGGTTCAAAAGTAACCAAGAGGAGACATTTCATTGCCGATAGGATTTCCAAATCAGAACTCACCAACAATTTAACTTGAGTATAAAACGGATTCCTTTGATTTAAATAAGAATCACAGCAGAGAGAACAAAAGACACTTCCTCTCACACATAATCATCAAACAGGAGAACAAACATGCATACAAACATGTGAATGAACTGCAAAGCTCTCGCTGTTTCCTGACCTATAACCTTTAGGGGAAATGTTCAGGTCTCAAAAGGCACAGAATACATGTGTTTGATTGCGCAGGACGATGAGGTAACTCAGTGCTACTCTGTTACTATGCACCCTGCAACCCTCCTGGGACCTCCTGCAAAACTGCAAAGTGTTTGTGTGTGTGGGGAGACTGCAGGGCTATATTTAGGAGCATTGGGTTATAGACCTATGACATGTCTCTTAGGCACAAATACAGAGGAAGTGAAGAAAGGAAAATAGAGCACTTTCATCCTTTTATCTAATTCCATACACTATATGCTTCACAATTTATTATGACACGTGGGAGTGACACTTAATGTCTCCATCTCATGCCAAATACGAATTATATAAATGTTTCAATAATAAACATGAGTGCCATCAAATTACTTTTTTGGCATGTGGACGTACAGGAAAAATCTTTTTGGCAGCTTTTAGAGACTTAATGAACTCAAGAGAGTGAGTCACTTTGGGCTGAATTAGTTTGTAGCAAAACCATTATTGGAATATTTACAAATGTAGGCTCATTATCTACAGTAACCCTGAAAGTGTGTGCCATTATCGGCATACTGTAAATGCCAACTGGTTTTTACACTATACTTACTATAACGGCCTGTATCAAAGTGTGACAGCAGTGAGAGAGTTGGAGGAGAAAGAAAGGTATTGGGTCAGAGTAATTTAACTGTACCTATTCTGCTAACCCATAATCACTGCAGCTCAAACAGCGATTAAAAAATGGACACAACAAGTGGTTGGAAAGTCTGAATCAATAACTCCAGCTGAAATGATTTATGACTTCCTAAGAACGTGTTGCTCTCTATTGACAGCACCTGCAGCATTTTAGGAGATTTAAGAGGGCAACAGGCTTGAGGTCAAGATTTTGAAGGTAAACATCCTCGAGTTCCTTAAGGTGCCAGTCAGAGCAATCCTCTCACATCATGTGTAGACAGGCCAAATGCAGTTTACCGTTACAACACTACATTAACACAGCAAACCCGGACGACATGATGCGACCTGCAGGTAAATCACTGGCAGACCTCAAAGGCTGGCCTGCAAGCATCATATGCAACGGTCCTCACACAGACTCTTAACAAGTAATCAATCAGTGACACAAGAAACTGACATGTTATCAGATGAGAATGTAGACAGAAGAATTATCAAAATGGCCACGGATGCCAAACACGTTGCGAAACCGCTTTTAAGTCCGGTTCGAGTGGATTGCAATCTCGGTAGCAGCTGAGCACGGTTGGTGCTGTCAGCCAATCTGAAAGCTAACGTTGGCTAACCTATGCAAAGCACACTAACTAGATCCAGCCTTACTGTACGCAGGCTAACTGATAAGACTGATTTTCCACTACCAGAGTACTGCTAGTTAAAATCTGTGACTACAATCCTCCAGAGTGATGCCTCTGTGCTGCTGCACTTGGTCCAGTTACTGGCGCGTTCAACTCCCAACTAACGTTAGCTAGCCCGCTACTAGCTAGCTGGGTTAGCTTGTAAGTTTAGAATAACGATAGCGATTTAGGTTACGTCCATCATGTAAGTAGCAAGGCTTTATGTTAACAGACAATTCTCCAGTCACTGTGAGCCAGTGACATGCCCTGTCCCGTAGGACTGGAGAGTATTTCTCCTCCTGCTCTGACAGCTCACGTTGGGCTCGGTGCATATAGCATTGGAGCTGCTAAGTTTAGCTAGTTAAATGGGCGAGCCCACTATTTCCCAGTAAGTTGCAATTAGCCATGTTCTCATTCCTCGTTCATTCAGTTGATGCTTTGTGAAACGCTAGTTGCTCTTACCTCGCTATCCACTACATCGTGGTATGCGGGCGGGGGATCAAACCCTCCCGTCCCAGTCCGCCCGCTGTTTTCCCCGTCTCCAGTCGAGCCCACGCCGGGGGCAGGCCCGCTCTCCATCGGCTCATATCCATACCCGAGTCCGGGGCTTTCGTTTGTCAGGAGCGCCACTGCCTCGTTGATGTCGTTCTTTGCCAGCCGAAGCGCTTTCCGTATCACGTCTGGGTCTGGGAAACCCATGCAGAGGAGCGTGGTTATGTGCTGCTCCTCTTCGGTCTCCATTTTTGGGGTGTCTCCGTCTCTCAGACTAATAGTAACGGGGTGTTCGGCACAGCCCTGTAGCTGTGCACGCCGCCATGTTTACAGTCCACTGATGCTAGCCTGTCACGATCTGGCTTCCCCCACAACAGCGCCGCCGACACAGGTGTTATGCCCAGTTCTGCATGCCAAGAACTGCATGCTTCTCGCGGGAGCGCGCACAGCGAACAGTCCTACACATTGTAATTATTCTATGGTATCTAAGGTTTATTTTTATTGTCTTGACTATCAATGCTGTATGGAAGCCAATTATTGTTCTTCTTCAGGTAAAGAAAGAAAATTAAATGTAGGCATATATATATAAAAAGAAAAATGTAGAACAGTAAAACTTTTAATCTATTTTTCTCTGGTAGAAATTGGCTTTCCGTAATGATTATTATAAAATGCATCTGAGAAATGTATCTCCTATTATTTCAGTGTCAATTCACACTGTCAAGACAATTTTGCCTAAAATGTATAGCTGGTAAAATGTCATGAGAGGTGGTTTGGCAGAGCCAATTATTCTGCTAAGTAAATAATTTCCTGTTATTTCAGATGAGGTGAGGATCACACTGATTTGAATGGGGGAAACAGTGCAAATATTGGTTATGGTATTTAGTTTAAAATCGAAATATACTTACAAAAACAGTGAGCTTTGAGAAAGTTAAGTTTATTATAATTTATTCGTATCATAATTTTAAATGGTTTACTTATAGTTATTGGGGAACAAAACATAAGCATTAGTATGGGCAGAAGAGTGACCTTGTAGTTGTACAATACTTTATATTACTTTATTATATATTTTATTTATGTTCATATGATAGCCTTATGTTTAATGTTGGAGGGAGAGCCAAGATTGTCATTGCCAATGACGGCTTCTCTGTTGTGCATATGATAATTAAGAACTTGAAACATGAAAATTAAATTTAAAAGGCTTTTAAAAAGTACTTTGGAATAGCAATTTATTTATTTTCAAATTCAATTATCTTTTTATTTGTTTGTTTTAGACTTGCATAAATGCGCTTGCATTATTCTGATGACACAGTACAGCCTTCATACATATAGATGAATATGCCAAGCCCTTTTCCTTGGACAAATTACACTGGGTAATTATTAATCATTCAAAGGCTGGTTATACCAGGGACATTGTTACCAGTAACATTTGTAAAAAGTAGTATTAAATATTAACTACGGATGCCTAACATTCCAATCTCAAACAACATCAGGGCGTGGCAATGCGCGCGAGTAGGGATGGTGGTTGTGGCGGCGGCCGGACGTCACGTGAGCCTCAGCTCATGTGACAAAAGTCCAAACAGGAACAAAATGGCTGCAACTGGCGACGACGCCGCAGCAATGGACAGCATCTCCAGGGCTCCAGCGGCTCAGCTAGCGGCGCTGAACGCGGCTGCAAGCTCCAGCAGTCACGCAGAAGGCCCGGACGAAGTGGCGGAAATCCCGGCAGTTGCTCCCAAAAAGCCCAGCACAAACAGTGAGCAATGTTTTCTTGCAGCTTCCGTAGCTTGCTAATGCTAACGTAACAGCAATCAAATCATTTCGCTTTTGAGGTTGGTTTACATGGTATACCATCATTGTCAATCTCCTTACTTTTGTATTTTTCTCCTGTATTTGGCTTCATTTTTTTTTCTATTGTGGACACACGTATTGTTTGAATTGGATTGGCATGCTGTGTTGTATTGTATTTACCCTGCTCCTAATGCTTGTGTTCAGGTGATGGTGGTGTTGAGACAGCAGAGGAGGCTGTGGAGCCTGCAGAGCCTGATATCGATGAATTGTGCACTGATATGTTTGAAAAGATGGCCATCTTCCTGCAAGGAGAACTAACTGGTATTTTAACACATTGCACACTTACTCAACAGGATAAAACACAGGAAAATATATTTTTAGCCAGAGCAGTGATTTACTGATAAGATGTATTTGATTGTCGCCACAGGGGATATTTGACAGTGCAGTGATACACCAAAGACAGATACAAGTCAAATATTGCACATGCATTGTGAGATAAAAGACATACATTTTTAAAATCTTAAAAAAACATACTTTAGAGAAAAAGTATTTCCTATGAACAACATAAGCAAAGATGAACCAGTTTTCTTTTTGAGAAGTGTTATAATATGTGGGAGGAAAGAAAGCTTGAAGCGGTTATTTTTACATGTACTGGCTACAATGATCAAGGTTCCCATTGGTGCTGAATATCTTGGATTTGTAATAAAGTGCTTTAAAACTGCTTGAAATTTAGATTGTATAGGATGCCAAGTCTACTTACAAGCAGGTGACACATTTTGAAACCTGAAACGTTGTTGTTTCCCTCAAATGTGTCATCCTTCTATTGAACGCTATCACAAAAAATAATTTTGGTTGTTTTATAGCACAATAACATCTAATTTAATGTGATTTTAAGAAGTGCAATAACCAGTATATACTGTCTATACATATGCAATTTATCACCGCTCTAAGGTGTGGGAAAAGCTTGAAAATACACCTTGAAATAGTTTAAGTGCTTAAATTGACTTTGGAAAAGTGTTAGGAACCATGTATGATGCACTCCTCTTATTTCTCACTTTAATATTTACTCTGTTTTCTTGGCTCTCTGCCTCTCTGCCTCTCGCTTCCTCTCTGCCTACGTCATTACCTCTTCAGGAACTTGTGAGGATTACCGTCTGTTGGAGAGCATGAACAAGCTTACCAGTCTGAAGTACATGGAAATGAAGGACATTAGCATCAACATCAGCCGTAACCTGCAGGATCTCAACAACAAATGTGAGTGAGATACATTTCATGTGGTCAAAAACTCTGACAAATTGTGTCATTTCTATTCCTGGGTTTTTTTTTTCTAGTTAATTTATTATTTCTACTACTACAGCTTGAACATCTGGCTGGTATGTGTGTTTGCTTTAGATGCTAGCTTGCAGCCCTACCTGGACCAGATCAATCAGATTGAGGAGCAAGTGTCTTCACTTGAACAGGCTGCTTACAAACTGGATGCGTACTCCAAGAAACTAGGTAAGACTTAAATGTAGAGTGCAGAAGTGTGCATGTATATATGTTTAGTCCAAGAATATATTGAGTGAGACTGATTTCTATTGAAATTCACCAATAAATGTTATGCGTTAATACCTGCCAGATAAGTCCCACTCTTACTGACTTGGTCAAATCAACAGTGTTTGCTTCCTTTACTTCACTGTGTTTGGTGACTACCTTGTTTTTCTTTGTCAATGAGAGCACACTCTCTGCATGACAGCAGAAACATAATATCCTCTCTATATTTGCTGGCTATCTTGTCTGGTATGTTTAGCACAGACCAATAATAGTACAGCCACCTATTGGCTCATATTGCCAAGCATTATGAAGTCCACCAGCAGATGGTGCTCCAACACCACGGACAATTCCTCCCCTAAACATTTCTACATTACAGCTTACAAACGCAGCTAAACATGAGCAGATTGTGTTGCATTTGGACTTGAGCCAATAGCTACATAGTGATTACGACCCTGTCTTTTTTTATTTATTTATTTATTTTTTATTTATCTTTTCAGAGGCCAGATTCAAAAAACTGGAGAAGAGATGAGGAGAAGGAAGGGGAAGACTTGAGTTATGGTGCCTTCTCACCTTATTGAACCCTGCCTCGCCTTCTTCTCTCCCTGCCAGTGGAGCCAGGAGCTGCGGGGAGGATGTGAACTGAGACTGAAACAACTAACAGTCAGAGCCACTTTGACACTTAGAAAAGACCCAAGAGGATGCAGCTGAAAGGCACATGAATTAATACTGCAGTGCTTGGCTTAGATTTAACTCTAGTATCACTGATTTTGGTAGCAGTTGTGCAGCCAAGATGAACAAGAGTGTGTGTGTGTGTGTGGTGTGTGCCCACATTCTTTCACAGATACACTTTATGGTGAATAAATCTGCCTAATTACGAGCATATCTCAATTGAGTGGTAGAATCAGAATACACTCATTTACCACTAAACAAAGTAACAGCAGATTGGAAGAGACTTTATATACCAACCCTTATGTTACATGTAGATGTATATACATGATGAAGCATGCTCATAGATGTGTTTTTAATAAAGTGCCGGCCTTCTTATTCGGATCATTTCAGGCAACTGTCCTCTTGACAGATGGGTTACAATGAAAATGTGACCTGTACATTGTTTGTTGTTACACATGTATTTGTGTGTGAATACTACCACAAACTGATTAACTTATAGAGAGTCTGCTACGAAAAAGGTTTAGAGACACGCTGGAAATCAAACTGTCCCTGTGAGGTGAGTTGAAAGTTTACAGTTTAAAATGAAAGATATATGGATGAGTTATTGTATTATGTCTATCTGAAGATTTTTCACACTTAAAAACTGGAGTTTTTTTTTTTTTTTAAATAAACCATGATGTGCATAATATTGATGCCTGTTTCCTGAACATGAACCACCTACTGACAGCAGATGGCAGACCTGCACCATGATGGAGACTTTTAATTGGAGCAATGTATCAAATATTGAGCAGCTCTGGAAAAACTGAGCCACTGCTGAAGGAGGTTTGAGTTTCAACCTTATCAGAAGAAAAACTATGGAAAGAGTGAGACAAACGGATGGAAATAAAATGCATCTACTTGACAGATTAAAGGAAAGGGTGACTAAAGGTGTGTGTGTGTGTGAGATGCCCTCTGCCTCCTTTGTTTCCGCCTTTTTATATTAGCTGTCCCAGAGCTCTTTCTGCCATAGGCAACATATTGTCTAAACTGATAGGACCTCCCTCCTATGAGCGTAGGTTTGTGTATGTGGAGTCATGCATGTGTGTATATATTTGTGCAAGACCTAATCTAAAACAGGTCTCTGTCATTAGTCTAGTTGAGGCCCCGGCACAGAGGGAGCTCATTATTCATACTGTAACCTTATTTACTGTTGCACTGTGATCCTTCCATCTCTCCCTTTTCGCTGCCTTTTTCCAGGGCCCTGGGGCATACGCTCAGCTCCCTCCCAGAGGCCCTCAAAACAGCCCCATTAAATGATTTTGAGGTTGTTTTCTGAAAGCTAGATGCGAGTGCCAGGAGACAGTTAAGCATGGAAGAGAAGGTAACAGTAATCATAGGTGAACCTTTTTTTTTTTTATATAATACTCAGATTGGGAAGGACCGTGAAACTAGACCATACTGAAGCAATATAGGTTGGGTGTGGAAACGTATTATATTGTATACAAAATGTGTATTAGTAGTTTTCAGACCAGGTGGATGTAAAGGCAGGCCGATACTCTAGGTTTAACTTAACTGATGCCAAGAAGAACTGGCATCATCAGGTCGTCGTCACATTTTTTACACCCCCACCATCTACTCCCTCTATCTTAAGTTATTCATATTTTGAAAAAGAAAACTCCCGTTATTTTAGGGTGTTGCCTGCAGAGAAACAAAAGAAATAAACGTCCAAAAAGAGGTAGCCACTCGGGTTGATGCAGTCATTTATTCAGGTACGATCATCATTGCAACAGTGTTTTATCTATTTACATATATTTCCAGTTGAGACCTAATCTCTGTGTGTGTGTGTGTGTGTGTGTGTGTGTGTGTGTGTGTGTGTGGAGACTTAACGCAGAAGCATCACCCAGCAGACCCCCGCATGTTGACAATAAGTGTAGATTATTACAGATATGTAATACTTTCATAATATCGATAACTGAAAATGTCTTCCACTAATTGTGATTATCTGCGTGTGTGTCTGTCTGCAGTGTGTCTAGTTTCATGCAGTGTCATTTTCTTTACTGTTGGACAAAGCCAGGCTACTTGTTTCCCCCCCCCATCTCCTGCTGGCTGTAGCGTCATATTTACGTACAGACATGAAAGTTGCATTAATCTTTTTATCCAACTCTGCAAGATAGCAGAAAAAACATGTTTATATTATCTTCAAACTATTCCTTTCATGATTTCTTGCAGACAGAAAATGAACTTTCAGTCAAGTCTATTTCCCTACACCTGAGTTACTTATGTTTATGTGGTTGTTAAGTGAAGGAATATTCCTGCAAGAAAAGTTTTGTCAGACCTCACAGACTCATTAGGTACCACCTGGTTTATCACTTTGGTCTTTGTAGCGTTGCTCCATTCTCAGTAATGTAACACGATCATGTTTGACCCTATATAGATTAAGATTTGGCTCTCTCAGCTGCACTCAGTGACCAACAAGCCATTTATTTCAGCCAATTACTGTAATAATAAGAAAAAATCTGCTTTTTTTTTTCATTTCTGATCCCGATCCACAATGTAAATGCTGATTCCCAGGATTGGAATACACCACAAACAGCAGGGGACATTGTGCAGACAATAACTCCCCTGCAAATATGCTCTAAACATGATCTTGCAAACCTCATACACTTTCCAGCATCTTATACACATACAGAGAGAAAAGGCTGAGACAATGCCTATTGTATATCTCAACACATGTCACATACAACGCCAGGTTATATATCAGTTACATAGGAATCATTCTGATTGAATTACACACACTGTGGCTTCCACTTATAGATATAATCAACTTTAAATACAGATTACGCAAAATACACCAAATGGGCCTAACTCAACAAAGACATTATTCCAATTCAGATCCATTGAAATGATACAGCTTCAATTTGATTTGGTCCGACAGACCTCAGGATATTCCCAGAAATGTGACTGAGAAAGCATCAAACACATGTCCGTCATCAGCTGCAGCGACGGAGCTGTTTTCTCCATGAGTCTAAAGTGGAGGCTGGGCCAGTGAACAATAACAGGGCAGCATGCCACACCGCAGTGTTGTGTAACTGACAAGCAAGCACGAAGCTTAGGGGAAATTTCTGTGTTCATGAATGAGAATGGACAAGGACACTCAAAATGTAATTTTCAAACCACATTTGTTCTTTGTTTGTCTGTTTGTAGCATTTCACTTAATTGGGCAATGTCAACAAATGTAGTTTTATTGTGAAATCTCTCTTTTTCACACACACACACACACACACACACACAGACAGACCGTAATGGGATAAACATCCCTCCATAACTGCACATTTTAATACCCTTCCATGCCCCTGTAAAGCAGTGACACTATAAAGACAGCCAAATGGCCTGAGTAAATGACCAAGCGCTTCATGTTTACATCCATTTCAAAGCAGCCAATAGCTCTGGGAGGTATTTCAGAGCAAATATAAGCCACATGTGAGATCTGAGGGACTGAGTCAAACTTCAAATACTCTCTACGAGAAGGGCATGAAAAGCCACATGAGGTCAACGTTTGGCACATTCGCTTCACATTGCTGCTCACACCTTCATCCTATACAGTGTGCACATATATGGGGAACATGCACAAAACCTACATGTCACATCCGACCCCCCTTTTGAAACTCTAAAGCCAGCGTCTGTCAGGTATGTAGTGTTTGGAACACTTTGACCAACTCAAGAGGAATGCGATCCATTTTGATTATACCCAAATGTCCGCACCATCACTCCATTATTACACATCTAAAAATGAGAACAGATGGGATTGTGGCACAAAACCATAGGTGCAGTGTTATTTTGGATGTGAGACAGAGCCCAGCTGTTCTCAGCAGGTAGGCGAGTCTCTGGCCCCCAGCCTCTGCTCCTTGGGTTGAAAAGTGGATTCTTTCTTTACAGGAAGTCATAACCAGCAACACCTGAGAACTATCCTGTGTGATAAAAGGTTAAATGTGATATTATTATAGTCCTGGTGTGTCTCTCTGTGTGCTGCTGTTTGTCTTACCATTTGGACTTTCTCTAAGGAGTCTTGCTTTCATGTGCAAGTGTGTCCAACACCATGACCAAATGGACTCAGCTTCTCTTGGACGCCCTATTAGAACCACACTCAGACTCTTTGGCACCAGAGTCATCAGTGTCTGTCCCTGCATGTGTGTGTAGCAGACTTAGCGACACTGACCACAACTGGGAGGACAATTCATACACAAAACACTTCAAATCAGAAGAAGAAGAGAACAGAAGAGGACTTTATTTCAAAGAACATACAGGTATAAGTTCTAGACGCTCCGTAACACTTTACAACACATGCATAATTGAGGAAACACATTTTGAATGGATGCATTCTTTCACTTTTGCAGAAGTTGCTTTAAAAGCTGCACCAATCACCATGTTTATATTATCTATGTATAAGATGATTACATGTAATATGAAAGGTGTCGTTGATAGTGATGAACCCACAGAGATCTAAAATCCTGACTCATTTCCCCTTAAGCTCCATGGAATGTTTTAGTGTCTTTCAGCTCATGTTTTTTAGTTTTACGGTCTACACAACTTTACTGTTTTGGTTCACTGTTTCCAGCTGGTTTTTCCTTCCCAGCACTAAATGGCAGACAGACACAGTTAGAGACACGCTGGGGAACATAGTGGAGCATTTAGTTGCTAAACAGGCAGCTGTTTTTCTCTGGAGACCAAAACAGAGCAAAAAAGTAAAGTGACTATTGGACCTAGAAACATGACTCCAAATGAATGTTTGCGCCTGCCAGATGTTTAAATTTGCATCTGTTTACTCGCGCGTACGCCAAACAATTACCACTTTTTTTTTTGCTTCTTTAAAAGTATTTTTATGTATAACACTTTATCCCTAATCTTCTTTTTGTAGCAAGACGGTAACACTCGTTTTAATTTCCTTCTGATAAGAAGGCCAGATGATAATAAAAATACAGTATAGCAGTCATTACCTCATTATTTTTGATTGACACATCTAAGACCACCATGTTTGAGTAACAAAAGGGATTTCTGGCAGGGACAGAGGCTTTAAAAAAAAAAAAAAGTGACATAGTGTTTATCCGGAATAAAATGTCAGTGGTTCATATTTTGCTCATAACTTATACTTTTGCTTTCATGCTTGTGTTTTCCTTTTAGCATGTGTACATTAGCTCATGTCCGGAAGCTGTAAAAGGACAGGGTTGACTCATCTTGGTAAGAAGGCCCCAAAGGCTGTCCCAAAATGAAACAAGCATTCAGAACCATAAAATGACTCAAACAACACATCACCATCTTAGCTTGGGTCTCAACAATGACACACACAAAGCCATTCTTTGTGTCCAGCATGCACACAAAACAATGATGTTCTTCTTTCTTCAAGATTTAGTTACATTTACTGATTTGACAAATAGTGAACCCACAACCTCTGTCTAAGCGTTCTTTCTTTGATCTTCAATGCAATGTCTGTTCAGGTTCCATGGCTCCATGTCTCCAAGGATAACAAATAACACACGTACTGTAGTTTGAACTGATGAATCCCGACTGAATAAAGGCCAAGCTTCAATATACTTTTCATTCAACCAATTGTATGTGTGTGTAACATATAAAGATACACACTTCCCAATGCCCAAGAATTTTTGTCAGCAAATGATGTTTATTGGCTTGGATTACTGTATGAATCAGCCCAAGTGCATTGGCCTGCTTTCTCAAAATGTTTTAATATTTTATTTAAAAAAATATCTGTCTCTCACTGAAACTGAGACAACTGAGGAGGACATGAAAATGTTGTGCTTTGTGTTTCCACCGTGTGCATGTGAACAGTGTGTGAGAGAACTTCAACAGAAGATTAAATTAGACATGCTTTTATTTCCCTTTGCTTATGGACAAAATGAGCAGAGTAGGCTGGGAAAAAGCCAAAGGACAAACTGTACAAAGACACAGAGACCCGAGGAGAGGCTTTTTAAATATGTATCTTAGATTGAATAATTGAATCAATTGAACGGTTAAGTCTGTTGAGATTTATTTTCTCATTCCGTGTTTAAATTATCTGGACGAAACCATCTGGAGCCGCTGTGGTCTCTCTCTTTCTCATCTGGTCTCACTGTATGTGACTAAGCTTTGGCCAGTTGTCCAAGCTAAGCGCACTAGCAGAGCAGAGTCAAGGGCAGCAGGCTGCAATAATATTTGCCATAATTACTCAGATAACATAAACATAACTGCACCTGACTCAGCTGGGCTACCTGGTCAGTTCTGCTGTGTGTGTTAGTCTGTAGTCTTAAGCTGCTGGTGCTACAGTAACTCTGAGTTCAGGTCATGATGGGGTCAGGCTAAGTCTGCCAAAAATATCAGGTGGTGCTTTTGTCTCTTTTTGGGCTCCAACACCAACTTTCTCAATGTATTTTTAATGATTTGGAAACTTCTTTCACATTGAATGGTCAACATCGCGTACCAGTGGGAGTAGTGGGTTCACATGACCAACAAAACAAACGGTCTTTGTGTATGTGAGTCATTGTCATTCCAAGTGTGAACCAACATTTGAGCATTTTAATCCAGATGAGTTGGTTAGACGTGGATTCAAATGTCAGAAATGTTATGTAGTTATCGATACACATGAATAAATGTGCCAACTGATGTGCGAGCATTGCTGTGAAAGCCTTGCATTAATATGTCTTAAATCTGCTGAGCCCTCTGACATGTGACGCCATTCTTAAACCCTGACCCAGTGCCCTGAGTCCGATCCCCCACAAGCAAAGAGCAGATACCCAGCTGCTTGACTAGATCGAAGATCTACGTTGTATCCGCTGAGGTTAAGCTACATGGGCTGGTCCAACTGGCTTGACAGACAGTTTCTTCTGAATGGCCCTCTCAGTATACAAGCCATCCTCCGTGCTTATCTAGTCTTACAAATAGCCACTAGTAATATCAAAAACCTTTCACACCATTCTATGGGGTCCCAGGACACTGAGAAGGCTCAACGGTGTCTTCCAGCGTCCGAGAAAAGGCAATCATCAAAGCACCCTTATGGATATCTAACATCTCCAAGCACATGGCTTGACTGAATATGTCAAATGGGTTGACATCACTAAGCAACCAGTGTACTGTGATTGTGATGGTGAATCTCAAAGCAACCAACTGTGAGTTCTTATGTCTATTGAAAAGTGACCACAAGTGTGGATCCTAGTTTTACTCTCTTCGCCTTACACCCTCCTTCCCTGTCTCCAAACCCTCATTATCCTATCAAAGCTGAGTCTACCATTACATAGAGGAACTGTCTACATATTGGATTAGGATGAGTATGGCCTGACATCTGGATCAATGAGAAATGATGTTAGCTCTGCACCACTTTAAAACTTCATGCATGTTCATGTGTCATGCGTGTGTATGAGTTGCAGCGGCTACACATTTCCCCTAGAAGCAGTTATATTGCCCTTTGCAAAACATATGTAACTGAATCTCCTTATTTACCCTTCAGCCTCGAGTCCACCTGACCCTGATTACCTCAAGCTACCCTGTTGACGATGACAGTCTCAGAACTTTGTGTACTAACCAGCATGCAGCTCCGCTGTTCCTTCCATTTCAAATTAAAACAGGAAAAAGGCTTCAGCTTCACCTGTACTCTGAACACAAATAATATTTCCCCCCGAGAAGCCTCAAGCGTCATGAGGAGTGAGCAAAAAAGGACAGGGAAGCATGATTGATTGCTTTACCCCCTCTGGTTTTGAGATTCATACACTCTGTAACAGATCTAACGCACGCCAGATGTTGTGTGCGCGTGTTTTTATCTGTGCATGCGTGAGCGGAAGAGACTGGCCTCCACAATGCTGTCCAGGTCAAGCATCACGCTCTCAAGAAATAATACGATCAATAATCATATAGGTCTATTGAACTAGTTTGTTTGTGTGTTTGGCTTGAGGTCACTTACATCCCTACACATACAGTGTCGATAATATGTCCAACAGCAGCGTCTGCAAAGTAATGATTGCAGACAGTTATGTTCTATTCTCATTTCCTAGAGCTATGTTTAGATGCAAAGGAAGTGGGATGGTTGTTTGGTCAACACATCCTGTAAACACAACAGTATCCCATTTGGAGTGCACCATGTTGTAATGAGCATGTGCATCGCATGTGAGCAACCAGACAACTATTTCCAGGTTAATATCTGCCAATAATAAAGCCAGTAACGTCACATTATTTGACCGTGTTGTCTGCTGAGAGGGGATTTATGTATTGTTCCCTCCATGTTGCATCACGGTTTATCACAGGTTTATATGTGGTTCAGGAAAGATTATCAAAACATCCCTTGATAAAACACAGTCAGTTCTTGTGGTTTCTGGTGAAGGAAAGAGAACGTGGATGCAGTACATCCTTATGATTCTAATATCAGCAAATAAGTAGAGAGACGAGGAAATGGCTATTTCGAGAGCAGCGCAAAGGACCTTGACTATGTTTATCAAATGTGTGTGTCTGTGTGAAATATGCTTGCGAATGTGTATGTATGTGTGAGACTGTTCCATAGGCGTGTCCGTCAGGGCACCGGTGACCCTCAGATTTCCTCCTGTGCGACGTCATGTCATTTCCCCCCTTTGTTTCCCCGTTCAAGAGGACCTTTCTAAAAATGTCTTTTTGTTTAAAGGTTCTCAACAGCCCTCCTTCCTCCTTATCTTGGCAGCGCTGTGAGTGTGTGCATGTGTTTGTGTGTCAGTGTGTCAGTGTGTGTGTGTGTGTGTGTGTGTGTGTGTGTGTGTGTGTGTGTGTGTGTGTGTGAGAGAGAGCAAGCGTCTGAGTGTGTTTGCACATTAGTGATTCCCTATATAGTTGGTCCCAAAAACAGGAACTGTTGAGATGCAGATGAGGATGCTGAAGGGTGTGTATTTTCCTCTCCGGTTTGTACCTATATACAGTCGAGGATCCTGTTTCATAACACACTGTGGATGTGGTGAGGTACAGGGGACTTTATTTGAAGTGACATGCACACTCTCAAACATAATGTACCTCCCAGGCTGTACTGTAGGATTCACCCCTGCACAGAGTGATCTCTGGTCCTGACCACAGCAGTGTTGGGATGCAAAGCATCTCCTGAGGCTCTTAAGGAACTGCCAACTATATTTCTGACAGGCATGATGTAACGCTCTCTCCCTATTGAGGTGTTGCAGCAAGAACACAGCGTAACAGTGTTATAATGTTGTAATTAAGGCCTCCACGTTCAGATTCTGAAAATACACACAAACGGCGAGTCTAAGGGAAGCACACATGCTTTTCTCCTCCGTGGAAAGTGTTTTTTGTCCAGGTGAGTCATTTCCAGGCTTCTAACACTTCCACAGTATTTCTCGCAGTAGCGGTACAACAATAAGAATCTATAGTAGCTATTCAAGCTGAGGCATAGGATGCACCAGACGGGAGAGCTGATAAGATGACCTCAGGGGACCAGTCAAGCCTGGACCAGGCCCTGCCCTGCCCATGGGACGGCAACCATGCAGGGAAGAAGACAGGGATGATTAAAATAACAGACTGGCTGTGTGTTGTGTGTAGCTGTATGTATGTGTTGTGCATATGTGTGTATAGTTTGGAATCTGTTTTAAATATAGGCATTGTTCAGAGACTAGGTGAGAGTTCAATCTCATCCAACAAGTCCTCATACCTAAACGACAAAGAGGTGATTTGTCATTAGCTTCCAAAATGACAAAAACAAATGAGGTAGGTGAAGTGCTACGGTCTGCTGAGGCCGATGGCAATGTCATTAGCTATTTACTCATAAACCAAACATTTGGACGGAATACAATTTTGATCAAATGATGAGATTAAGTCAGGGGATCACCGAAGTGACTATGATTCATCAAAAGGGGAACACATTTCATGACTATGTATCCCGTGGTGGTTGAGATACATTGTCTGGGAACCATGAATGTCAACCATGGTGTTGAGATATTTCACAGGATAAGGGACAACTTTGACCTGCTGGTGGCACTAGAGGAAAAGTATTCATCACCAAAGTAATCTCTGGTCTCCTGCGATACTCAGACAGGCTACATGCCATTACTCTGACCCCAACTCCACACCCTGACCTCTCCCGCCTTGATACAACAAGAGCATACTGCTTCCTGTGCGGGCTCAATGTTGGCAGTGGACCTAGATCATGAGGTTCAGAAGCGTCCACTATGGATATAGAAACACACACTGATAGAAACAAATGTTCAGTGTTGGAGGAGACTTGCATTCTCCAAGTCGACACTTGGTATGTTTGTCATCAACAACATCAACAAGTGTTTGCATATTTACGTTTGCCTTGGAGAAAGGAGACATGCAACATAAATATGAAGGGCAATTAATAAAGATGTTGTAAAACTGTGTCTCTACTGTGATCGCCTCTTGTCCTCTTCTGTCTTCTCCTGGCCCTTCCTCTGCGTCTTCATCGAATCATTTCCATGCACTCAACTGGGGATCCTTTCTTGGATACCATCCGGAAACTCTATCCCCCCCCCTGAGCAGCTTCCCCACTCTGCTTCTTAAAGGGCATCATAACCCGTTGCTCTATTTACAGGGCTGTGATTGTGTGTGTGTGTTCCGGTATCCCAGCTCTGAAATAGCTCTGTCAAAGAGAGTGCCAGGAGCCAAGGAGGCACCAGACTCCGCTCTCACACGCGGATGTCCACCTCAACACCGACAGTCCCACAAACGACTATCACACAGAATACACATATGAAATTTCCATATGCTCAGAAGTAGGAGATCAGAGGAAGGAGGAGGGCCAGAGACAGTATGAGAGGAAGAGGAGAAGGAAGATGAAAATGATGTGAAAGGAAGTAAAAGAAGGACGAAAGGGTAAAAAGCTGTGTTGAGTCTTTGTGAGGTGGAGACCCCTTGGGGGTTTGGAGCATAAATAAAGGGGTTTGTTGTTTGAAGATCTGTTTGAAAGACAATTTGACACATCGCTGAGACTTTGCTACACTTGGCATTTGAATAAAATACTGAATCTCACTGTTGGAGCCTTGACCAGCAAACTGACCCCTTGATCAAACCCTTTATTACCACCCACTGAACTCAGATCAGTTACTTGAGACCCCCACTACGCCTTTTCAATCCAGATAGGACTGTTAAATTCCCTGGCAATCTGCTGCTTCCCACCTCAATCCAAACTAAACATATTTCAAAAGCAGGAGCCTGAACACACACACACACACACACACACACACACACACACACACACACACACACACACTGGCTGTGGATCAGAGGGCATCAGTGCTGCAGCACTAACACAAACCGTTGGTAAAAACATCATCCTGCGGGAGCATTGAGTCAGGGTCCATCAATCCATCCGCAGCAGTGTGATAACACAGAAACTGAACCCAGATATACACAAAAAGACACATCATATTTTAACATAAACACAGGCATACATAAAGCTCGCAACTGGCTACCATACCCTTCAACTCTCATAAATACACAGGGCCCCTGGGCTTTGATCATTCTTGGCCAACAAAAGAGTGACTAATGATTTAACAACAGAAACATGCGTTAACGGCTTTTATAATGTTTGCCAAGTTCTGCTAGTCATTTCGCTGTTTGAAGGGGCGAACACAACCAGTCGACTCCTTCTGCAAGACATTTTCTTGTCTTGTCTAGTCTTTTCTTGTGCCACACGCAATAGCGTCTAGATATAAGATAAGATACAAGTCTTTCAATAGTTCATGTGAGCGGTGGAAGTGCCAGAGAAATGTTTGGGAATGTGTGGAAACTGTGTTGTCTGTCGTGACCTCTGCTATGACAAGGAAGGATTCCAGGTCAGTGAGTCTGGCGGATGTAAGGGAAAAGGCCTCGGGTTTAGTAGGCAGGTGTTTGCTCGTAAATGGTCTGTGTAGGAGGTGGGTTTTCTGGAATCTGTTGGTTTCGATATACATTTAAGTGTTTATGCATCATTTTGGGATATGTGTGTGTTCACTCTTCTGGAATCTGAATCATTTTGTGGCATCACTTCCCCAAAATGACTTGGTATACAGCTTTACAGGTATTTTCCGTTTTATGGACCCAGGTTTTACTTTCATTTTTTGACTCAGCAACAATGTGTTTTACCGGAGTCAATGTCCCAGTCACTCACTGGTAAACTGGCGAGTGAACTTTAGCTGGTAAACATTATTCCATTATACATTATACTCTTAGTCTCGTTTCAAATGTAATTTCTCAATACTTTGAACGCCACAAATACAATAGAACTTGGGCACTTGGCCCTTTGCTGCATCTCATCCCTTCTCTCTCCCCCTCGTTACTGTCGCTCTTCAACTGTTCTATCAAACACAAAAAGCCTGAAAAAAAATATGTGATGGGGTGGGTTGCTGTCACTGGGGTCAGGAGTCTGACGTCACTGTCTTGTTGGTGTTTGGCAGACAGGATTTCCTGTTTACCTGGTGCCCTGTGTGTCTGGGGGGTGGGCAGGGGGGTATGACCAGCACCTCACCCCTGGTAATGATCACCAGGCCATCTGACTTCTGCTCTAAAGCCACCAGGAGACGACCCACTGGATGATGGACTCCAAAACACTGTCTGTACTGTCTGTGCTACTATAATTTCCTCCGTGTCGCTCAAGTATTGTCTTCTTTTCACTGTTCAGTAATGGTTGTCAGCGTAATCTTCAGGGAAGTCATCAGGGTAAGATTTGGATGGTAAACACATGGAAAAGCATGTGTCCTGCTGGGTAGAAGGAGGAAAGAAGAGAAAACTAGAAGAAAGTCTCCCCTCCGTCGGCCCTGTGGTACCAGGAACAGTTCAGACCTGTCACTCAGCATAGGCAGGGGTCCTCCATGCACACAAACACATCCATGCCTCCCCCTTCTGTGCTCACACCGCACGCACCTGGTTTAGTTTTGTGGGGTCGGAGGTGAGGTATAGATGGATCATTATCATAGGTCATACATGAGGCAGGCACAGTGCATGGATGGCTGATCCTTAACAGAAACATGCACAGCGGATCTCACAGCAGTTATTCTAGGCCTCGGGTTAGGCTGCTCTTTTGATTGACACCACTCATTTGGCCCAGCCTCAGCATGTATTTTATTACTTTCCTATCATCAGCTGATAAGAGATCTCCCAGTGAGGGGGATGAAAAACTGTTTCCTGGAAATATTGCAGTACAGTACGTATTCCCCATCCCCTCCCCGGTGACTAAACTGTTGGCTATGAGTTCTTCCTGGAGTGGGCAACAACGTCTCCAGTTGGCATTGACATTATAGGCCTTTGTAATCACACATGAATGCCCACACCCACATGGATTACCAAACAATCTCACAGACTAATCATGTAGTTGGACTAATCATCAAGGTTGGAGCACATAGTCTTTTGGTTTGTAATATTGTTAAAAGGTTTCTTGATTGATTAAAACACATTGTTGCTCCAGAACTGGGGCCTCCATGTCTTTGTTAGAAAGGTCTGTCTGGGCCTTTTGCATTCCACGATTACTGAGGGACGTTTCAGATTACGCAGATCAGGTTCATGTCAGTGTGACGTCACAAAGAAAGCCTCCTTTCACATTTAAGTGTTTATTAGGTTAAGCAACTGCTATTGTTTTTGTCCTACTCCCTCTCACGGCGCACACGTGTGTCATTTTTTTGTTTGTGTAATATTGCAAACGTAATTTATATCTCCTCAGCAGGGTCGATGGATCAATCCCTAGGTTTCTTCAATTCACCCGTTCTTGTGTAAGAGCTAATGACAGCACTGCAGCGCTCCATCATTGACTTGGCTCGCTCAGAGGGCTGTCATTGAGGCCATGATATATTGCAATGATAAGTCTGTTTGTATAGAATCACATGGGTTCACACATACACTTGGATCAAAATCAAGTCCCGTTTTTAAATGATGCTGTCAGGTCCATACAAACTACCTCCAGACGTGTAATCAGAGAAGCAGCACTGATGTGGGGGGGTCTGGATACACTTACATGTGCAGCCACATCGCATGTCACACATACAGTACAATAGTTGGATAGTAATGTCTGCATGTCATTTGTTAGAGATGCACATGCAGTGTTAGAAGTGGTCGTTCAGACCAAAAATAGAACCGCTTTAAAACAATGCAAAGGGCTGCGTCAGTGGGGGTGTGTTGTTTCAGTTACAGGTGAAATACGATCAAGGAAGGCCGGTTTGAGTTAGAGATCCATAAGTCTGAAAGCTTATCAGAAGCAAACATTGAAGTTTATAATAATGCAGCCATGTCATTCAAGCGGATGGGGAATTTGGGGAACTAGGGCTCGGTGTTGGTGAGCGTCTGTCTCCCTAATTTTCGGGGTGCATCCCGCACCGTAGGCACTAGTCGGCCTTGCGGGGGCTTTTCACGGACGATGAATCCGCACCTTTCAGCGTGATAAATGCCATTTGTTCACAAGGAGGTGCCTGTACGTGAGATTTCATCATCAGCATAATTAATGACCCCCAAAATAGTCACTTAAAAAGTCACTTGAACGTGCCACATAAGCAGCTGGGCTGAATAATGTCACTAATTACGTCAGCTGTTTAGTAATTAGTAATGTTATTACTTTTTCAATGAGTAAGAAGTAACAAGAGATTGATCACATTTTCAAGTATCTTTCCCAACACTAAGTGAATGCCACAGACTAAATACATCACACAGAAAAACACACACATGACCGTCCTGACACACTGACCCAGGAACCTTTGACCTCCAGCTGGATCCAGTGTCCGGTCCAAATTTTCCCGACCTCATCCCAGCCTCTCCAGGGGTTTTCATTCAACCCTTATCCTGACCTCAGGCCTCCCCATGGTAGAGAGTCTTATCTCATGTTTATGTTCTCTTCATTTTACATTTATGAATCGCCTACAGGCATTATTACATGACAGGATAATGTTACACTATGGAGGAACGGCACTGTGTATTTATGTGTGTGTGTACCCAGTGGATGGACGGATGGATACATGGGAGATGAGCGTAAAGTAAATGAACAGCAGATGTGAGCTGTGCATGACAGCCGGGGTTATCCACACATACACACACACACATGCATGTGCACACTTGATATAAAAAAAAAACTACTTAAAACAGATATATCTTTCACGATTCACACTCTCACCTCTGCATCTGGAAGTGTACCTCCCCTCTTCTTCGAATAAGTGCCCTAAAATATAAATAAATATATATACAAATCTATAAAACAGGTGTGTGTGTGTGTGTGTGTGTGTGTGTGTGTGTGTGTGTGTGTGTGTGTGTGTGTGTGTGTGTGTGTGTGTGTGTGTGTGTGTGTGTGGAACTTCTAAGTACATTGCACTTTTGAGAATGGGCAAGAAGAGAGGAAAGATGGAGGAAACAGAGAAGTTCATTGGATCACAACTGGAGTAAATCATAGGGGAGAGAGAGAGAAAGAAGGGATGTCAGGAATGGTAAAAGGGATGTGGAGAAACAGATGAGTAGGGAGGCGAATGTTGAGGGTGAGGAGGAGTGGGGCTGGCATCATTACAGGACACAGGTGTGTTTACATTATGAGATAGTGTTTCTTTGCGATTAGCACATTTGGCAAACTATATCACCAACAAAGCCCTCCACATCACTCACAGTGCTAACCCATGACAGACTGACATCTCCACTGGGACCTCATTGCTGAGAAATCAAGAGTCCAAGACAATTGCTAAGCCCATGAGCCTCAGTGTGTGCGTGTGTGCGTGTGTGTGTGTGTGTGTGTGTGTGTGTGTGTGTGTGTGTGTGTGTGTGTGTGTGTGTGTGTGCTGACCCGGAGATAGTGAGAAAAGACTATAGAACAACATATGAGATCATCCTGACTCCCTCACTGACAAGTGTTTTATCCTCGAGCTGAGGCCAGTTACACACTCGCTCTCTGGGGGGAAGCTGCGAAGAAGGTAACACTTAGTTTGCTTTCCTCATTAATGCGACATAAAAATAGGGCCATTAGATTTAAGTGGCTCAGTATGTGGTTCAGAAGATAAGGTGTGAGATTGTGTGTGTGCTCGCATCTGAATATGATTGTGTGTGTGTGTGTGTGTGTGGGTGTTGGTAGGATGGTGCTGGTACGTTAAGGGCCTGTCTGTCACCACGTGGCTTCTTGGTATTAAAATTCATTGTTGTGTAAGGTAGCCTCTGATTATAGTTATGATGCACACATTGTTTTCTTTTACATTTTCTGAAACCTTTAACTTGGGCTCTAACAAGATCTCCAAATTAAACGACAGAATACTTTTCAAAATCAGTTTTATAATACGACAACGCTATAGGAAGGTTACGCAAAGAAATGACTTGGTTTGGTGAAAACACAACTTCCTAAAGGTTAGGTGGCATAGATGCTTATTTAGAATATTCTTTCTGCCTCATAGTCGGCCCTCGTTATCCGATCATTAACTGTGAACCAACAAGATTAGACATTTCACCATTTCACCCGTCCGGAAGAGTTAGCAACCACGATGTTGCGTACATTGTTGTGGACACATGCAGCCACTTTCCGAGGAAGTCTCCACTGCAACAATTAGGTCTGCTGTGTGTCTGGCTGGCACAACGTTACACCGTCAGGGCTTCCGCCAGTGTTTTGCAACAAGCCTGAAGGCCCGTCGTGTGTGTGACGATGAGAGAAGTCAGCAGTATCGTTGAACGGTGAATAAATGCTACAACCCTTTGACACCCAAGACACGTTCCCATGCCTCTCTTGCTACTGAGGTTAGCAAACAACTCTAACTCAGACTGAGTTAAGGTGGGCTGACCTTTAAGGTAGACCAGCTATTCTTAGTTCAGTGACAAGCCAATTGTTATTCTGCTTTAGAAAAACATCTAAAAAGTGTAGTCAAGTGTAGCGTAGTCGTGCTTTAAAACAACACAATGCTGACTGTCGGTTGGAAACGGGAAACAAGCAGCTCTCTCGTGTTGAAGTCAAATATTTTGTTGAGCCATCCCTCCACCCCGACTTCCTCCCTACGCAGACTTTGTCCCTCTAACAACATCACCTATAGAGCGGGCCGAGACTTTGTCATTTCAATGTACTTTATGTTGTTTTGGGGCACTTGCTGAAACAACTGATGCTGTCCTTCTCGTTGGGCCGTCCTGCTCCACTAAATGTCAGAGGCAAATATTGTACATTTGAATTCACTATGTTTATTTGAAAACTCTAGCCTACTGGTTACTTTGAAGAATTAGCAGTTATTTCCAACCTGGGGGGGGTTGGTTTGCCCCCCCCCCCCCCCCCAAGGTTATGAGAGATAAAATAAGTGGTTGGAAATTATTACAAGGGTAGAGAATAAATAAAAAACTAAATTCTGATTATATTTTGGACTCTTCTCAAGTCTCCCCCCCCCCCCCTGTGAAATACTGTGTATTTTGACATCCTCAAATGGAAAAATCTGAGAAAGAAATATCACTTTTACTGCTCACAACTCACATGCACGCTGTTGTTATGAGGGGACACAAGTAAACATAAATGCTGTATATAATGACCTCATATATCGTGATGCAATGATAGAGTTTTAATCATTCAGCAACACATGGCCCAGCCACCATATACTTCAAAACACTGTATGTCTCACAGGTTAAGACATATTTTAAAAGTTCAATCACACAAGACAAGGAAGTGACTGCAGCCGTTCATGAAATAGTCCGGCACATAACCTTCCGTAAAACCAAAACTTGACTGTTTTACACTAAAAAAGTGAGATATAACAAGTTCATTAATGAGTTGTAGAGGTGCTAATAGGTGGATTTCTTTACCTTTAGACAGAGCCAGGTTAGCTGTTTTCCTCTGGTAACTTTGATAAAACGTTCTTATTTTGCTTCAATCTTAGTTTTCAGTACAGTTGATTTAAGTCAATGTGTTCAATGACTTTAACAGTGTTAGTTTTGATTACACATCTGCAACTGCAAAAGCACTTTTCAACTTCCAGCCTGGCAAATGGTGATAAATAAAGATGAAAGAAGAAGTTGCAGTGGTCTCTGCCACACAGAGGGAGGGCGGCAGAGAGAGCAGGGAACACAGGTCGACTTTTCCAGCTGTAGATTTTACCTAGAATATTTCTTTAACCACAAAGTTAACTTTGAAGTACAGCAGGAAGCATACAGGAAACATTCCCACTACTCGCAGAAAAGCGTACAACACAGGATTCCAGAGATCCCGGAGTTTCTTTACAGAAATGGTTTTACCATGGAGATATACTCCTACTGATAAAGGAAGGATCTGTGATTCATTTCAAAAGACTGGTAGCTCACTTTACTGGAAAGGTTTGCAGCGAGTCTGATGAGGAAGAGAGAAAAGAGGCAACACAGCCAGTGAACTCTGCATCCTGAGTTAAACTGTCATGTCTTTTTATTTTAACAACAGGAAAGCAACATGAGAGTGGGAGAGTTTGTCCCAGAGACAGAGAACAGTCAGCAGTTTGTGTTGAGTATCAATGGAGAGTCTCTGTCTTTTGCTTTCCCTCTCAGTACCCCTGAGAGCCGAGGATACGTCTTCACACCCCCGTTCTTCCAAAGCCTTTTAATATCAGAGTCGACTTCGAGTCACAGAATCACACACTCATTTTACACATTTCTATCCAATTAGTCACAATTAAAGACTTGAATGAAAGAATCCATAGCTGTAACCAACAGTATGACATACAGTATGGCATGACATTGCTATGAAACGCAGTCTATTGATGCAATAACAGCTGTATACCAGTACATAATGTTTTTACTCTTATAAATGGGTAAGGTCTGGATAACAGTTCTTCTCTGTAAGAACTTGCACTTGTTTTTCTTTTCTTTCGTTTCATTATCTGTTATGCTTTGCAAATTAGTCACAAATCAAGACTTCAATGAAAGAATCCATAGCTGTAACTAACAGCATGACATACAGTGTGACATGCTGCATTCCCAAAATTGCTGTAATACGCAGTCCATTGATACAATAATTGCAGTTTACCAGTAGGACATACAGTATTTCCTCTCATATACAACACTGTCTCTGTTGATGGTTACGTAATGAGCAGCTCGTTCTATAGGTCGAAACAGTAGCTGCTGTGTTATTCCTTTTAGGGTTACACTAGGGTTGACTTTCATACCCAGAGAAGCACATTCATACTGCAGGAGGTTTACAGTGAGTGTGTGTGTGTGTGTGTGTGTGTGTGTGTGTGTGTGTGTGTGTGTGTGTGTGTGTGTGTGTGTGTGTGTGTGTGTGTGTGTGTGTGTCTACTGTGCAGCAATCTTTGTGTGAAAATCCAACTTATTTAGACGCTATTCTCTACTCATTCTCTAAGTCACGTGATGCAGTGGGCCTGTTCGTCCTATCAGAGAGAGAGAGAGAGAGAGCAGAATGATGAGGTCATTACTGCTGGACTGGTTTGGGTTCAAAGGGACTAGAGAGTTAACCTGGCCTAAACCTTGGATAAACTGTACCCCTCGAATCCCCCGACTCGCCTCACATGAACACATGTGCACACAAATATTTTCACCCCAACACTGTCGTTCACACGTGTATGCAGACTCACTCTTTCTCTCTATCCCCTCACAAGACACATGTACATAAAGGTATACAAGGACACACTGAAACGGGCATTTACATGCTAATCCCCCCTCAAACCACACACTCACGCACACACACGTATAGTCCTGTGAGGCAGCAGGATATGGCCTCTCCAGGTCCAAAGCCTGTGTTGTTTTTCTTGGCACTGGACACAGCAAAGCCTGCTGGGGGATATGCAGCAGCTCCGTGGTCAAACGGAGCCAGTCCTACCCTCAGTACAGAACAAACAGAAATAAACACAGGACACTTTTCAATCCATCTTCATCTCAGAAACGCTGAAACAGAAAAAACACAACACTAATGTGGGGCTGAGTATTAAGAGGAAGGATGCTGCACAGTGACTGCACAAGGCCACCCAAACTGTCCGGGCCTGCGTGCCCTTGTCTGTTGGCAGAGGTTAATCCTAGTCCCGTTTGTATAACTCTGTCTGACGGATAACTGCTTGATGGTAGGAAACATATGGACAGTAGGACAATAGACAGTGGCAAAAAGACCCAAAGAGAAACACAAAACTCTCTGCATTAGGAAAAAAGTCCACCCCTTCCTCTCGATTTCCTCTTTGCCTGTTTTACTCCACCCCCCCTTATGTAGTCTATTAGTATTATCTTTACTGTATCATAGCATCTTGTTTTGTTTTGAACCAAAACACCTCTCTGGTAATGGTGGTCAATGCCTGAAGCCTTTCTTCTATGTAATATTTTCAACATCTCCTACTCTCTCTTCACCCACCTGTCTCACATTTTGCTTTGCGTGTTATTCCCATCTTTCTTTCCTTTAACAGCACCTCTGTCTTCTGTCATGTCTGGTGTGCATGGCACGGTGTATTTATGACTGAGGTTGTTTAAGTTTATCTGTGGATGCCAGATGTCTGAGCGTCAGAGCTTCAGTTTACGGTCGGGACCTTCTCTTCCCTGAGCATCTGCAAACCACAGAATATATGTGTGTATTAGGTTTCCCTTATTAGTGCTGTCAGATGTGTGTGTTATATTCTTAGGTTTGCAGATGACTGTGGTAAACTGTGTTGATCTGTGAATGCGGCCTGGATACATGTCCCTGTGTGCGCGTGCATGTACAGTGAGCTGAAGTGCTATTGCAGGCGATATGTATACTGTAAGCTGCTACATCAGACTATCTTTAGTTTCTGACTAAGCCACACTGTTCCAACCCCTTTGATCAGTATTACAGTGTATACAGTGCTGTGCCATGTGGCCATGGTTTAGTAATGTATCGAGATAATATTTCAAATATGCGTGTAAGTGTAGTTTCCTACTTAGCCATGTTAGCAGTGTGGCTCTATGGAAGGCAATGTTAGTCGGTCTGTTGGGCCACCACTTTGATCCAGACTGAAATATCTCAAAACAAACATTTTTGGTCCCCAGAGGATGAAATCCTGCTGACTCTGATCATTTCTCTCGTACCATATGCAGGTGACCTTTTCAATTTTTAAATACTTTTAAAAACTAATGACTTTCTCATCAGCTATAGCTATGCAATATGTTTAAAGCTAATAAGCAAATGTTAGCAAGTGTTGTTAACTTAGTAAAGTGGTGAAGATGGTAGGATGTTAGCATCGTCATTGTTAGCATGTTAGCACTGTGATGTTATCATTCCTTAAGTACAGCTTCACCATGGCTATGGTCCCAATTGACAATTAACAAATGCAAAACCTTGAACAGGGAATAAATAGAAATCACAAAATAAACAACTTGTATGACTTGTAATATGTTAAAAATACATTTGACATATTTCAAAATCCCTTTATATTTCTGTCTAGCTAGGATGCAGGTATAACAACACCCCATCCAAAGAAATGTGATGGTAGATTTCGTGCAACCAATATATAGGCTTCTGGTCTTCGTTTGGCTTTAAAGTTGCACAAACTAATATGTGTACATGACTATGTGTAATGTAAAAATGTAATTATTGCAACTTCAAACTAACGAGCATTAGCAGCAGTAAAATAAGCCATAAGAGTTGTATGTTTGGGTATCTACAAAAACAATTGTTTCCATTTCTCAAAATGCTGTGGTCACAGCTCAAGTGGCTTACATTTATTGTACTTCTCCTGAGTTCCTCAGATAATTTACTCCAACACAAACATCCTGTTTCATGCAGCAACACGTCAAACCGTGGACGAAAAACTGAAATGAGAATTCCAAGGTCATTTTGTTGGGCAAAGACCTAAAGTGTCCGAAAATCATCATTATGACTATGTACAGTAGATTACAGTTTTCTATTTTTAGTGCAGTGTCAATTCTCTAGTGAGGACTATTATACCCTATTGTGTACTCATATTATCACACAATGCAACATAAAAAGTAGTAAGCCACAACGACACAAGTATTCAACATGAAGTCCCCTACTGAATAACAAGAAGTGAATACATTTGAACCCGATCTATGTCCATCAAACCATAGGAAAACATATGTTGGCCTACTTTGTCAAGATGTAGCTTCTGCTCCGACCTCACACACTCCCCTGTCAAACTGTATATGTTTTAGCAAATGCTTGATGTTAAAACAATGAAGTGATTAATAGAAACGCAATAAGCCATGGAAGTAGCTTCCAGACTTCATCGAACACTTCCTCCTCTTTATCTGTCCGTGGAGATGCTGCAGATCAGAAACGATACAGACAGCTCAGTGATTGAGTTCTGAAGCACTGACTTCACTAGCAACAGGTTACTTGGCATGCAAGTCCAAACCGAACACAGACCCTCGACACAGACGCATTCAGCTCACTGTGGTTTGTAAATTGATGAAAACTTAAATGGCAGCAATGAAGCCAGCAAAGAGCAAAACAAATGTGTGACTCATCTTCAAAGACCCTGAAGTAATTGTCACAGAATGCTTTGAGCTTAAGCCAGAAAACTCAGGTTGAACAGCTTTAAAAGAGGTGCAAACATGTCTCCAGATCTTCCCTCAATTATTCTTATTGTAATATGTACCGTTGCATATGGTTGAATAATATGAGTCCACCTTATGGGTGCATAGAAAATTGCATTTTTTGCATGTATATTCTATTAAGTGTGTGTGTTTGTGTGTGTGTGTGTGTGTGTGTGTGTGTGTGTGTGTGTGTGTGTGTGTGTGGGTGTGTGTGTGTGTGTGTGTGCTGTAATCGAGTGAGTGTCAGGCTGCAGCTCTTTTAATGAATAACAGGCCAGTGTAGCTCGTGGCCATCGAGAAAATGTTTATTTTGATGGATAAGCCAAAAGCTGACAGCTGGTTTGAGTTGGGAACAATACTGGAGATTCAGCCTGCATATGGTTTTGATTTCGCTCTCCCTCCTCCTCCTCAGATTCACAATCCCCTTTCTCCATCATCCCCCTTTCTTTCTCCACAGGCCACTATTGCCTGTATCTTAATTTCCTGGGAATCTTGCGATCCCTCTTATCCCTCACCTCATGGTCACTCTGTTTCTTTTTGTCCTGTCACTCTCCCTTACTCCCCTGCAAGCCCCTGATGAGTGGAGCAGATAAAGTAATATATGACTCATAGAAGTGCATCATGTTTTATTGTTAAAGATTAATAGAACAGAAAAAGTTGGGTAATCCCTGAATTATTGGCCCCTCTGGTCTATTGTGCACTCTCTGGGAGAGCAGAGGTGCTTATTGGCATCTGCAGCATATCAATCCTGGTTTTATCTGTATGGGAGTTGAGGATTCAGGGGGTAAAATGTACTGGTACACTTACGAAGACATTGCATTCATTTAGTAGAATAGAATAACTTGTATCTGGGCAGGCTGCTGTGTTTGATTGTCGACAAACTGCAACTGGAGGGTATATGTCAGCCAGATGAGATCCGTCCATGTGTGCCTGCCTGCCTGCGCGGACGAGTGTGCATGTTTGTATATGCATCGGGCACATTATCCGTCTTGTTCAACGGATCTTTTGCCACAGTGCTGGTGACTGCTGAGTGCATGGTCAGCTCAGACCTCTCCTGTTTCACCGTGCAGGCTGTGGTGAAGCTCCTCTCACTCAGTGGTGTGTCTGTGGTCAGGGGCCTCAGCACACAGGATCTACTAAAAATGTTTTTTCCCCTCAGTTTCCTGTTTCTAACGTACATACACACAAGCACAAACATCCAAACACAGGCCCACATATGGATATGCATGCATGCACATGGGATGTGAAGAAATTTGGTGCTGTGGTGAGCCCATTAGTTTTATGAAATGGCGTATATGAGACTTTGTGGCGGTGCAGGGGCATTTCCCTGCAGCGTTCTCATTTACCGAAGTCCACCGAGATTTTTACCCTTCCTATTTTGTTTTTTTTAGCCTCCAGCCAATGTCGGTCTGTTCATCACTTGATCGGTCCACTACTTTGGATCAGACTGAAATAGCTCAAAGACTATTGGATTGATTTCCATGAGACTTTGTACAAACATTCATGGTCCCCTAAGGATGAATCCTACTGACCTTGGTGATCCCCTGACTCCTGTAGCACCAACAACAGGTTAATACTTTGGTGGTTTTGTCTCAAAAATTGGTACATATAACCCACGTGGGAATGTGATTCAACTTTGGGCATTTTTGGGCAGGACCTTCACCCCAGACACATCCAACCAATGAGTGAAATGACAACTTGAAGTTTCTTTTTCTTTTTCTTTTTTTATAAATACACCAAGCCAAAGGGAGAGCACATCAAGTTTACCAGCTAATCCATGGAAGGCTGGAACGGCTAGTTCCCCATTTACTAAAGCCTTTACGACTGTTAACTCCCTCTGTGGAGCTACAGAGTGCGTAGACAGCCACACTAATACACAATAAATTGCCAGCTGCTTCTTTTCAACTGTCAAAGAGAAGCTTCACTGGGAGGACATTACGCATGTGGAAGATCATGCACTTCCCTTCAGATCCCACCTCATTCTGTACAGGCTCTCCAACCAACCAGCAGGAGCCACTACTGCAACAACAAGCTCACCAACATTGGCAGGCCAGTTACAACTTCTGCCCATAAACCTGTTGGGATCAGTGATTGCGCAACAGTTGGGTTTGACATTTAAGTTTGTGTCGACTGATTTTTGACAGTTAAATGTTGAGCAGAAGAAGCTCTGGCAAGTCAGCGCCGCAATCTTCTACATATTGATTTGTGTGTGTGTGTGTGTGTGTGTGTGTGTGTGAGTGTGTGTGTGTGCGTGTGCGTGTGCATCAGTGATTGTGAGCACACTGCTGAAGGTTTGGCTCAACTGTAGCGTTACCTTAGGGATTCGAGAATTAGGTTTTATTGGACCCATATTTGTGTCCTGAAATGATTGTTTGAATGTTTTGAATTAAATTACGTTCAAAGTCAGAGTGATAGAGTGAAGTCAGACAAACAGCCTTGGATCCTTATTACACACACACACACACACACACACACACGCACACACACACACGCACACACACAAAATAAAGTGTAAAATAATAAAAGTAAAGTATGTCATGTTGCTCAATCTGTGTTGAATTATCGGAGCATTTATTACTGAATCAAGAGTCGAAATGAGAGCGAGTGAGTTTGTAGAGGGAAGAAAAGTGGGAGGGAGAGGGGTGAGTGCACCTCTGGTAATGGTGGTGGTCCACTTTGTGAGAACTTGTTATTTAACCCAAATAAAATACACCATCAACCCCTCCAGAATTTGTTTATGTTCTTGGCTATGTCTTGAAATCGTTGCCGAGCCAACTTCATTACTTTATCCCAACAAAGATAGCACTCACACAAACAAAAGTATGTTCTCTCTCTCTCTCTCTCTCTCTCTCTCTCTCTCTCTCTCTCTCTCTCTCTCTCTCTCTCTCTCTCTCTCTCTGAACACATAACTAAGTCTATTAATAATCAATCAGATGGCGGTTTGATTCAGTTGCTCTCGGTGCACAAACAAACAAGAGTTAGATCCTGATTGAATCCAGATCCCATGTGGATCTCATTTCTCTGACAAATATCTTCCAATAATGTTTCCCATTCTGTGGCTTTCATTGTAATACTTCCAAGATATCAAAGTGCAGTTGAATGAAACAGAACATCTGTGAAACATGCACAGGACTCTCCATAACATACATGATGAGAATGAAGCAATAAAAATACTAAGCATTGCTCCCTCACGTAGCTTTTATGCTTTTCATTTCACATCTGAAACACACTAAAACGTCATCTATTTTTTGAATTGACACACTTCAATCAATGTAAAAGTTCTGGTAATCATTCCCTCAATCCACATAATACAACAGCTCAGCTACTTATGTGTTTTTGTTGTTGTGTGTCACGAGTGCTAATGTGTTTATGTGTTAGCTGAGGCACAAGTGTTCAATTAAGCCAGTTAGCGGTTCACCTATAAAACGAGTAAAGTTGGTCCATGCTTGGCCTCTATATGGAGATCACACACAATGTGGGCAGCAGTAAAACCCCAGCTAAATTAACTGCATTGGTATTATTTACAATAAAAATTCTCTCCTTCTTGAAACTGTTTTCTTTTATTATTATTATTATTATTATTATTATTATTATTATTATTATTATTATTATTAATATAATAAAAAGTTTTTGCTCGTATATCAGTGTGGGGTATTTTCAGACCCGTGTGCATGTATATGAACATGCGTTTGTGTTCTCATGGCAAGATAAAATAGCAGAGAATTAATTAGGATAAGCTATAAAAAATGAAGGGTAGAAGGGTTATTTGCTTTCTTGCCGTGAGTAAGATGAGAAGATCGAGTGACTTCTTTTACAAGTTAATTGTACACAATTTTTGTAGATTTTTCAGATGTTTCTTCCCGTCTTTGCGCTAAGCTAAGCTAAGCTAAGCTAACCGGCTGCACGCTGTAGCTTCATGTTTTCTCTGCTTTGTTCGCCACTCATCACTTTTGTTCTGCCCTTTTGTCTCGGTCTGTGCTGCGTGTAGAGGGAGCGTTGAGCTGAACAGTAACAGGACAGAACGTTCCTGATAGTCCTGCCAGCTCTCGTACAGGCTTCACACCTCTCTGTGGGGCCGGAGTTTGTGATTTGTGAGTGCTTTTATTTACCTTATGTATGCATGCATGTATGGGAGTAAGTGAGTTTATTTGTTCACTCCTGAGGTTGCCTACCTGTGATCTGTGTGAGTGCACAGTGTTGCACATTCCTAACGTGGCTAAAGCTGATTTCCAGTATCATTCTTGGCCTTTTCTTCCGCCTGCATAAATCACTGGGTTGGGTTTATTGCTTCAGGGCAAGTATGTTCAGGTGCCAGTAACATTATCACAGTAACATATACTAAATAGAAAATTTAAGAATTAAAGAGATTATTTAAAAGCTCAGGGATTCATGATACTGTCATTTGGACCTAACACATCCATTAATAAAGCCAGATGATATTTTGAAAGATGTTGCAGTGCTATTTCAGTGGCCTTTCTGCAGGGTAAAGTAATATAATAATAATGACAACCTATCCAAAACACTCCATTAATATTACAGCTATTTGTTATGGGGGGCATATGTGAATAAAAATAAATGTGTGACATGTATAAAGTAAAACATTCCCACTAACTAGAAAAACCTAATAAAACAAGTCAACATGGGAAGGCAAGTCTGCAGGGAATAAAAAATAAGGACCATATTTTGCCCTGAAGGTTGAGTAAGAAACATGAGCAGCGTGTATGAACTTCTAATCCGTCAGTTTGGTAAATGTTAAGTGTTAAATCAAATTTAGTGCCTTTGCTGGGGTCTGGATGAAGGAGCTTTGCTGGGGGCCACCATCGTGTTAGTTCCATGTTAGGAAAGCAACATTTTGAACGTTTCTTTCCTCGGTGTCCCCTTCAAAACAGATGAACCATTCAAAGTCTCTGCCATCATTTGATTAAACAAAGGCTCACCGTCTCTCTCTGCCGAAACAATCCCTCCTACACCCTGGTGTTTTGACAGTCGGTTTCAGATGAAGCTGTGTTTCAAATCTGTTGCGGGATCAGTGGGAAAATAAGGGATCCGAGCTGAGAGTCTTGGGACGTAACGGCCGTAACCTTGAGATGAAAAATAATTCTGTTGAGAGGTAAAGTAGGGAGGAAATGAGACATTGCGGCTGTGGGACGCCGAACCCTCTGGAGAGCTAACTCCAGAAAGACAGATTGGAAAGAGAATGAGACAGGACTGGAGTGGTGTATCTGAGCAGTAACATTAACTCATAGACTGACTATCTAAAGGTTACTCTTCATATTCGTCTATCACCTGAACGTAAGGCGATATTTTAGTGAAAGATTATAGTCATTTAGTTGTAAGCTATTGTCAGTGGACCATCCAAATATAGATATACATTGAAACACACTGAAATAATCAGTATGTACCACAGGATTATTTATTTACTCTATCTAATTTTATATGTTTTGTTGTTGTAGTAGCTTGTGTGGGGTGCACATTTTCTTCCTTTGGTAGCTGCGTCACGCCAACAGTTTGTGTAGCTCGGGGCAGCATGTCCGTTTCCTGATCAAAGCCTACTGCACAGTGATCACACTGGAACGAGTCCCATTCTCAGTCTCCCATGAACAACACAAGTCTGAAGGGGACAATAATCACACTTGAGTCTAAATATTTGAAAAATCAATGAAGAAAATGGCAAAAAAGTATGAAAGCCAAAACATTTGTATAATCTGTCACGGGGTAATTTGTAATCCCCGTCAGAGAGTTTTTTGTACTTGTACAAATTGTAGTTAATACTTTGTTCAGCCTGGCGTGTAGTCGTTTGTTCAAAATGCCACAAAACAGCACAGCTTTGTTTGTGAGGCAGCATGGTAATCCAATTTAAATAGAGGATTGACAGAAAAAGAAATTGTTTAAATCTTGTAAATGTATAGCAGATCACAAAATAGAAAATCTCACTGAGAAAACTAAAAAAGTCGTGCTATGCTTTCACCCACACGCGAGGACACAGCTCATTTCTGTGTAAACTAAAGCAGATCCTTGAATCCTTGCTGTACTTTAAATATTGTCAGCTCTAATCAGCTCCACCATGCATCCTGCAGATTGCTCTGCTGCATGGTGCTGTAACTGTGCCAGGTTTGAACCATGACATGGCTTTTTATTTCTTTCCCATGGGTCTCAACGTGTCGGCCCAGAGAGGACCGTCAGCATTTTAAGTTTATGTGATTCAAGCAACCTTTCACCTCTCTCTGCTAAAATGAGGTCACCCTCACAAAAAGAAAACTCTTCAAGCCAGCTGACTTTTATCCCACATATTTATACATCCTCTCTGGTCGACCGACTCTGGCTTCACACATGACGCTCACAATAACCCTTTCAAAACTCATCATTTCTCTTTTCTTTATCGCCTCCTCCTGCTCTCTCTATTGCTTTTTCTACCCTTTGTGATCGACAAAGAGAAAGCTCCTCTGGAGAAATAAAACAAAGCTCGTAAACCTGCTGAATTTATTATATATTGAGCGAGTGCTCCTCACTCTCACTGGGACCATACAAAGGTACACACATGCAAGAATGCAGAGCCAAACACACGCTATCCTATAAAAGAGACATCATTGCGTTAGAGGAATACCTCATTGGCTACTAAACTGTCATAGTCTGGTGTTTTAACGTCAACCTTTTACTTATTTTAAAATAAATAAGTATGGATGAATCTTTACACGTCTGTAACACAAGACAGGCGCATCAAAAACATATGATATGTCAAGAAAAGCACTTGTGTCCGCACACTGTCAACACTTGTTGACATATTTTTGACGGTTTCAAACCCTAGATATCAAATTGACAGCAAAAAAAACTTTCTCATGGAATAATTTGGGTATTTGACCCTACTTCCTAAAACTACAAACAGAGTAATCCGGCACCTCAGGCTCAATTAAACAGTTAGATCCCCGTTTGTCTGCTTCTGCTGCTGTGGGAAAAGGGATGCGAGGCAATGATCCATGGTCTGTGTATAACTGTGTGTGTGTGTGTGTGTGTGTGTGTGTGTGTGTGTGTGTGTGTGTGTGTGTGTGTGTGTGTGTGTGTGTGTGTGTGTGTGTGCATTAGAGAGAGACAGACAGAGAGAGAGAGATTTGTGACTAAAGTGGGTGACAAACACTAATTTTCCGCCCTGATAGCCAGAGCAGTGGGAACTTCCTGAGGGCAGCACACTCACAGAGCAGCTAAAGCCCAGAGCCGGGCGTCACACAAGGCCACTTAGCAGCAGTGTAACAACGTACAACGACAACTCCTGCACTTATAACACTTGACTTATATGTGTATGTAAAGACTTTATAGATATAACATATCAATAGGAAAGATTCCTCTTCTGATGCATTGACTAAGCTTTTTTCAGATAACATTGAACAGTATGAGCATTATACATATGGTATAACATGACATAGTTTTGGCCATATACTGTAACCCCTTATCTTTCTGCATGGTATAGCCAAATTTCAGGTCAAGCTGTTTAAATATAAATAAATAAAAAGTGCCTTTCTATTTGTCCCGTAGCGTTATACCACCATAGACCATATTTCACTTTGGAATCAGATTAATTTCATTTAATTAAGCTTAAAGAGTAGAGCTCTCAAATTTTGACCTGATAAAAAAACATTTCAAGTAAATGTAACAATGGTTTTACTACACCTCTGCATTGAAAAGACTTGGTCTCAGCTATGTTAAAGGCGCACTCCACCGACTTCACACATCAAGATCAGTTTGCTCGTCATACTCTACTCAGCCTGTGGAACGGATGAATAACATCTTCTCCGGCTCAGGAGGGATCTGGACTTGGGCTTGTAGACCACGAATCTAATACCTGCAAGCCTGCGTTACATCTGGGTCATGTAAAGGCATTTACCAGGCAGGGAGGGTTGTCTTATGGGAAGTGTATTTTTCAAGCTTGACCAAACAATATAAATATCTACTTTCTTCTGCTAGAAATATTTACTAAAAAATGTAACTCTTGCACGTCCTCCAACTTTCTAAAAGTGCAATACTAAACCACTGGAGTAACCCTTTACAAACACTGTTAATGGAGCTTTAAAAAAGTCTGTGGCATTTTACAGTTTTTTACGATTGCTAAAACACATTTCTTGAAACCTTCCCCCATTTTCTCAAAACTTTAAACAGAAGACACAAATCTCAAGATACATTCACAAAACCACAAACTCCTCTGGCACAAATAAGACAATGCTTTCACATCATGCACTTTTCCAGTCAAAATAGAAACACCTACAGAGCATTCATTAGACACTACATAAAAACAATTAAAACACTGCATCCAGTGCATGCAGTTTGATTTATTTTTATTGTAAATGAACACATTTTTGCAAAACTAAACAAAAGTACAATTATCCCAACTTATACAGATAACAAAGAAAACTTCATACGTAAATGAAAAGCACATTACAAAACCAACTGCAAAAAACGTCAACATACGATTCATTCTGCCTCAGCAGCATCACACCTTTGTGCTGGGACCGGCCAGAGGACTTCATCTACATCACACGCAGTGTGTTCTCTTGCTAAGCAACGGGGGAAATGCCATTGCCTGTAGGAGGTTTACCCTGGTGTAGGGGTTCTGGTCACAGACCCTCCAGCGCCACGCAGAAAATAACTCTTCTATTGGGTTGAGGAATGGGCTGTATGGTGGAAGGCAAACATTTATGAAGTGCTGGTTGATGTTGAACCATTCATGTATGCGAACATAAATAGGATGCCTAGCCTGATGAGGATCCTGCTGCTCACGATCAATCAGAAAATCCCGAAGACCACTCAGATATGTGAGAAGATGCTCGGTGTTGCAAGGCCCCAGGGTTGCATGATGGTGGAGAACCCCCCAATTACTTATGGCCACACAAAGGGTGACATTGCCACCACGCTGGCTAGGAACTTCCACAATGGCCCGTTGGCCAATTATGTTCCTGCCTCTCCTTCTCCTCTTCATCAGATTGAACCCTGCTTCATGTATTCATGGGCCCTTTTCATAGAATCAAATTCAAACAATCTCTAACTGTATCTGTTGTCTTCTCTGAATGCTCTTACGATGGTGGCCACAGAGAACCTGCTCTTTGTCCTGCTTCCCTCATTGTCAAGCCAGGAACAAGAACATGGTCTGTGACCGTTGCCTGGATTGCATCTGAAATGATGGTTCTGGTTCTTCCTCGACCTTGATATCTTCCTCTTGGCCCATCACCTCTTACTTGTACTCTTCCTCCTCTTCCTCCTCTGCCTCTCAAAATATTTTTATCCATTGTTGGTATTCACATGTGCACTCTGAACTTGCTTATACAGTGTGTTAAATCGGTTGATCACATCATTAGAAACAAATGTGTACAGTGTTGAGTCGTTGTGTTTAAACGATGACAACTGTGTTGCAGTTGTGTTCAACTTTTGCTGCCTGTGTTTAGCATTTTGCAACACATGTGCATCACAGTGGGAATTGTGTTTTATAGTAAAAGAGAATGTGTTTAGAGTTTTGCAAATAGTGTCTAACTACTTGAACTTGTTTAGGGTTTTGCTAAAAGAGTGGTTGATTCGACAAATGGGTTTAGGCAACTGATGATTTGGTTCAGAGAATGAGGTTTAGTGTTTTAGCAATTATAAAAAACTGTAAGGGAAGTGAAAGATTTAAATCTGGATCTGCCATTTGCTTGTAAAAAGTGTTCCCTTCAGACTTTAGACATGAATTGTATGAATTGATCTGAGACTTGACTTGAAATAATTAAAGTAGAACTGCTAACAACAGCGTGAACAAGTCTCTTTCTGAGAAATGCAGAATGACAGTTAACCAGAGCCTCCTGAGCCTCAGACAGAAATAAGGTTAAAGGGGCCAAAGTTACAAAATCATGAGTAATTCCCAAGATACTGAACTGTCTAAATTGCTTCGGACAGTGTTTTGTAAGCGTGACTGCAGTGAGACACTGTGAGAACACATGGTGCCATTATATCATGAGCTGTCAGAGTGTGTCAGGGTGGTGGGTGGGTGGTGATGCCATTCTGGGTGTAGACAGTCGGGTTGAGAAAGGAACCCTGGCGCGTCCAACTGGGATCACGGTGTCTAAAGGATTAAGAAACCTGGCTCTGATTTGATATTTTCTGTGAAATGAGCTTCACTACCACACACACACACACACACACACACACACACACACACACACACACACACACACACACACACACACACACACACACACTAGCAAAGCTATGCTCTTAACGGTTCCAGCTCCATACGGGTGAATGAAGGTAAATCAATGTCACTTTGTGATGATGACCAGCTTCGATGTAGTCCCTTGTATGGACTGCTGGCTTCCTGATATTCCCCGGTGTCTCTCACAGAGTCGACTTCCCAACTCTGTATTTAGGTGACGTCACGTCATGTTGTTGTGAATCCATAGAAACGATGTCGGAACACAGTAAGGTATGGGAAAACTCTCCAGCACGACCGAAATCTTCACATGCATTACTTATGTTACCTCAAAACGTTTCAGTTTTTCTTTGTGTGTATATGAGTCCAGAGATAAGAACAAGCTATTCAAATAAATGGAAGTGTTAGATACCAGAATTCAGTATCCTTCAAAACACAAGTCCAATTTAAATCGAGTCTGAAAACAAACCAATTAGAAAGTAACAAGTTATTATTGAATAATTCACAAAGTTTTCCACATGTGGTTGCACTGAAAGTCCAGTTCTGCACCTCAGAAGCCACATCAAACGGAAACTGGAGTCTATCTTGCGATGGGATCACAGCAGCCTCAACACCAAATTGGGTCAGGGCGTAAAGTGTGTGTGTGTGGGGGGGGCGATGGCCCATTCCCTACTTCCTACCCCCCTACTTCCAGCGCCCTTCCTAGGACCACTCCCATTTTCGGGAACTCTCTACCTTCAATTTGATCTCAACACGTGAAGTTTTGTGACTGCATCTTGCACGGTTGCATGCCTAATCACTCCAGAGACATAAATACAGACATATAAACAAGTACTCAAAACCTCTTCTGTGGTAGACACAAGGCTGTTGCGTTTTTTATTGGTCTATTTATTTGTTTGCTCACGGTGTGTTTGACGTTTCACCTTTCAGTCATACACAGCATTATGAGGGCCTAGTATTTACATGCTACATACTACTAATAAACTGTGTAACTAATCCTACTTGTATGTTACTTTCTGGCTCATGCGAGATGCAACATGATGCCCTAATGCATTTCTACATTGCAACAGTTCCATGCTGGAGTAAGGACTGATCGTGATTATTTATTATTTTCAGATGTTTTGCAGTCCAGAGCAGCAGCAGGTCCTGCACAGCCTCATGTAGAAAAGTATTTCCAAGAACCACGCAAGGCTACAGGAAGAGGTCCCTCAACAGCGAGTGGTACAAACATGTGTTATTATTTAGCTTGGATATCATTTTTGGGAAATTCTACTGGAATATGATTATATGTTCTGGATTGATTTGTTTTGATTTACCCACAAGATGGTGCTATAATGTGTAAAGCACAGGTAACAATACAGGTGACACAGAGGGCCTGATGACGGAATGATGTCATTATTCTATAGGAGTTCTTGTGATGTTTAAAAATGTATAACAAGTGGTTTATTTTAATTATAAGAATTAAAACAATTGAATCTATATCTTATGTTGTTATTCCTTTTTTGATAGAAGTCAAATGAATCTTTAGTTTGACAAGTATCATTTATTTTCTAATGATTACTGTACATAGTAGCCCAGGGGTTGGGAACCTATGGCTCGCGAGCCATATATGGCTCTTTCGATGACACTATATGGCTCGCAGACAATTTTGAGCTGATATTTTTATTAATCAAGTAATAAGTAATTATACTGTGTCATTGTAAAGTAAAGCTTTTAGCAGTGGATTTCTTTTTTTAGTTCTCCCCTCTCCTTTTCTCCACCCTGTCTCTGACTGTAGGTGTGTTCGCACATGTGTGTGTCGGCAGCGAAGCCCCGCCCTTCGCGAAACCCAGCAGAGGAGAAACTGGGCAAAGCAAGCAGCCAGGGGTGTCAAACTCAATCAGAGAGGGCCAACATTAAAAACTGAAACTAAGTCGAGGGCCAAACACGGTCCACATGTATTGAACAGGATACACATATTGGATAAAGTGCAAAAATATATGGAACATATTTAAGTCAACTGCAAACGGATTGCTGAGCAGTTCAATTTAAATTTCTGAGCTGCAAAGTCAGCAAATGCGCTCAGTTGATCAGCAGAATGTACGCTTGGGAACACAGTGGTGGAGATGGTTTGTCAGTGTTTAGAAACACGTAGTGACCAAAGTTTCCTTCTGCATCTGAGTCTCCCACAGGCAGCTCGGCTTGGAACGCTGTCACTGCCCTGAAGCTGGAGGTTTAACAGTGAGATTCTTCGTTATGTCACACAAACAGTCCAGCTCACATCGTCCCAGAGAACTGGCAGATTTCCTTACGCATCTCAAAAAATCTATTCAGCACTTTCCCTCGACTCAGCCATCGCACCACCATGTTCAGAAAATACTTAAATTGACTCTTATAAAGTTTCCTGTCTGTGTTACGGTGCTTATTACATGTTCCATCTCCAGAGCTTTACAACACAGCGCTTCCTGGTGTATGATGCAGTGATACACTGTCAGCTGCATCTTCTCCCGCATCCTGCCCACTAATCCGCTCTTTTCATCACATTGCAGGTGCTCCATCTGTCGTCAATCCCATCAGTTTGTCCCGGGACATTTTCATTTCTCACACATTTAGATACTACCTCAAATATGTATTTCCCCGTGATTGTGCCATGCATTGATTTAATTACCAAAACCGGCGGGCCAGTTATGATAGACATGATATTTTCTCGCGGGCCGGATATAATTGCCTTGAGTTTGACACCCGTGCAATAAACACTGAAACATGCTCATAAATTAGATAAATAACATAAGCGTTTAGTTTATTTAATAAAAGAGCACCTGTTCAATGAAACACTGAAAGCGCTTTTAATACTCGGAGATGTGTTATACTTAAAAAATGCACGCATAAAGTTGCATTCAATTTTATTAAATATATGGCTCTCAAGGAAATACATTAAAACATATTTGGCTTTGATGGCTCTCCCAGCCAAAAAGGTTCCCGACCCCTGCAGTAGCCTATGCCTCATGTTAAAAGCAGATTCATTTTGCAACCCTAATCTAAGTCAACGTAAGTTGTTGTGGTGAAACAATGGAAAAACAACAACCTGGCCTTGAATACAAACATTACAATAGATGCTAACATGAGTTTTGATTTTCAATTACGTTCGTCTGTGCAAAGGTTGAAGCAATGAATGCATGTAGGTATGAACATCCGTATTAACACATTTTGATCACCTGCCATTCATTAAGGTTCGCTATGCCATGTCCAACCCAAACAGCTCTGTTTCCAATCTTGGAAACGGGGAAACAGCTACCGTCTGTTTCCCTGTTTTCACTCTTTTTGCTAAACTAAGCTAACGGCTGCTTGCTCATATTTATCCCACAGGCGTGAGAGAGACGGCAAAAAAGCAAATAAGTACATTTCCCAAAATACCAAACTACTATATGTCTTTTTATTGGTGGATTTATTTCACATTCTTCAATTGGTTATCTCCGCCCAGCCAAAAAGTAAAGTGACAAATTTAACCTCACACATTTAGCCCTCTTTTGAAGCATTTATTTATTTGTTTATGTCAATGGCACTGTGCTCTTTGCTGTGTGAGTATATGTGTTATACATAATAACAAGTTATTTCTTCTATGGATTTCATCCCTCTAGGCTGTTGCTGCTGCTGCTGCTGAATTACCAGTTGTTCCTCTGGTCCCAGTTTCTCCACTCCTCCTCCAGTCCTCCAGTTCTCTCAGGGGAACTCAGAGCCCTATATATTATACCTGCTTCTATATGACTGCACTGGGAGCCATGCTCCCTTTTCCAAAATGCACAGACACTCAGACGCTCTTCTGTCAGACTGGGCTCTGGCTCTGTACCCTGCACCACAGGGACAAAAATCTGTATATGTGTGTGTGCGCGTGTGTCCTCACATACAAGCATACACACACTCATGCACACATACAGTCATGCACACACACTCATGCACAGACATTCATTCACACACACTCACACAAGTAAGAGAAATGTGTGTTGGAAGGAGAAGAGTTTGGAGAAGCTTACTGGGACATGGTAAGTCCATCATTTGTGTTATTAAAAATGGCAGTGCATGTGTGTGTGTGTGTGTGTGTGTGTGTGGTGCTCTCTTACTACACACACACACGCACGTACACATGCACGCATATATAGTACATGCTCAAACCAGTCCAAAATATGGGAAATGTTTTTTTGTTGTGGAAAGAGTTGCAGGTATTTTCCACTCCTGCTCCAGACAGATCCAGCTATGTCTCTTGGATGGTCTGATACAAGCCCTGTGACCCAGTTAGAAATAACTGATGGCTAACCGTCTCCATGTCTCTGCAGTCCCTGACTGCATACCTACTTTACAATATAAACACTGTAGCTGCAAATTCTTAGCATGCCCATAATTATTCTGGCAGGCATCGCTGTCTTGCTCAGTCTAAATGCAATGTGCCTGATGTCTTGAATTAGCAGTTTCGTAATCACACCACCAACTCCTCTCAAGGAGAAGACCACTTGCTGCTGGTTAAATTTGGCTGGTCAATTTCTTGCCAAACATGACCAGAACCACTGTAATATGTTATAACATTACTACCATTGGAAGAGCTCAAGTTTGGCTCAATCACATTTTGAGAAAGCACTGTATTGCACTGACATTATTCTGCTTATTTTAACAGCACTTGAACAAATGTGGTTTACAAACTGGTGTCACTTGTTTACTGGCCCAACATTCACCCCTTATAGCCTATACTACAGTGAAAAGAATAGTGAGTTTCACCTGTAATTAGATGAGAACATAGATATCTGGAGAGTGGTGTGAATCTTAATTTTCCAAATTGCTTTAACATTTCTTCTTTCCATCAAGAAAGTAGTATTCCTAGAGGAGTAGTGTTATTTATGACTGACAAATACACTCACAATACGGTTGCTTCATTCAGTTGGCCACAAGTCTTTTTGTTTTTTTCCCCCCACAATACCCACTTTTTACAAAATTCACAGAAAAACTAAAGCCGTGCTCTGCTGTCTACTGCTATTTCCCAATGTGTCCCTGTGGAGTCTGCACTTCATCACATCTAACTCTCACATTTACACTCCGAAACTATTGCTGCACTGCAAGGTAAAACTGTGGATATGTTTCCCACACAGTAGGCCATTGCACAGGATTAAATGAACACATGGCATCTTCTGTTACTTTCACCAAATCTTTTTCCTCTTCAATTCCTCTCCTGTTCTCCAAGTTGGAAGCAAATGGTATTTGGATGCAATGCCAGTGCAAGGAGAGTAAACAGCACTGTTGGCTTGAATATACAATTTCTGGATGTCTGAGGTCTGATCCAGGGCCATCCTCTGACCATTATATACTGGAGCTGTGTTAATTTGCCTTAATGCATCCTTCACATAACATCCTTAATTAGCCAAATGTGACTGACTCTAAGATTAACACACTTACACAAATGAACACACACAAAATAACTTGGCGTCATCCACTAGTCACTCCAAACTGTTTAGACAAAACTACCAGTTCTGTTTTGAAAGCAGCTTAAATAATGTCCAGTACTGGAGAGGAGAGAGCTGTGCAAAATCATAACTCATGACCACCCCCCGGTCACAGAGTCACAGAGGAGCACTTATATCCTCACGTAGACATACCTTAGTAAATGTGATTTAGAGTTATTAGTTAATGTGTATCATGGGACGCTCGCAAATGTCTTATGAGTGTGCTATGCAGTGAGTCAAGCGTGGTTATAAGTAGAAAAATGCGATGAAGCAGGGTGTCATGGAGTTAGGGGAAGTCCAACTCGTTCCTTTCGTCTCTTTTTCTCTTCCCCTCCCTCCGTCCCCTTTTTCTTTTAGCATCCACAGCTCAGAGTTACAGCCTGGCAAACTATTTTCAAAGGAGTCAGATTTAAGTTTTCATGATCTAAGAAGTATGGTGTGTGTACTGTATGTGTGTGTGTGTGTAGTGTGTGTGTGTGTGTGTGTGTGTGTGTGTGTGTGTGTGTGTGTGTGTGTGTGTGTGTGTGTGTTACACTGTACAGCTCCCACCTGCAGCCCCAGAAACACTTTTTTGTCTCAGTTACTGTAATGTGCCTTTTCCTAACAGAAGAGCTGAGGGGTGAAGTCATTACATGCGGCTGGTGGTCATTGTGTGAAGTCAGGCCCTGAGAGGAAATATCAGCACCTCGGTCTTGCTAACACACACACACACACACACCACACACACACACACACACACACACACACACACACACACACACACACACCTATTGCACTTAGAAACCTTTGAAGAAATGCCTGTGCAAGCCCCGCGGAGGAAAGTCTCACATCTTTATGACCTCCGAAAATTAAAGTCAGAGCCTTGGTTGGTCAGCTGTGTGTGTGTGTGCGTGTGTGTGTGTGTGTGTGTGTGTGTTTGTGTGAGTGTGTTTGTGTGTGTGTGTGTGTGTGTGTGTGTGTGTGTGTGTGTGTGTGTGTGTGTGTGTGTGTGTGTATGTGTGTGAGAGAGAGAAAGAAAGAATTGGTAGATAAACACAGAAGGGGAGATAAAGCTTCAGGTTGTAAAGGAAACCACTTACTCAGCAGTCTTCCAAACTTCAATCCCACACTCTCATCTTGACCCTCCTTTATGAGTGATGTCCAGGAAGGAGCATTAGACATGGACCAACATGCAGTTGTTATTGTGTATATATTAAACACACACACAGATAGACACACATTCACACAGAGACACAGAGATTCGCAATTCTGGCTAATGGGAAAGATAACAATCCTCAGGTCTGGAGTGAAACAACAGACTTTTCTCTCTGCCGATGAGTTGCATAATGTCACTCAATAACCCAGCGTCTGTAGGTCGTCCAGTCCACTCAAGACATAGAACAGGGTCAGGACTCATAACAACTTCTCTCAGGTATGATGTGGCACTTCAGACATATTTCCCTCTACTCCCTTCATTCTCCTCACAACGCTCCCATTTGTATTAGAGAGCGATCACTGCATTCCTTCTGCTTTGGGCCCATGTCGCTCCACCACCACCACCACAACAGTCCACACATTACTGAGCCATTAACTACTGACCTCTGGCTTTATGGGCAGCCTAGAGCTGTGATGGGCCAGTTGAGGGTTCAGAGGACGAGCGTGGAGAGACAGCACAGTGGGAGCTTTGTGAGATAAAACAAAAAGCCGCTTCCAATTAAAAATCAGTTGCGATGCGAGGCTGCCGCCCCTGAGTGGCTCTGGTAGTGTGCCAAATCAGTGCCATCCTGCACTAAGAAACAGCCTGCTTCACTCTCCTGGGGATAATTTAGGAGTCTGGATGCTGAGCTGCCAAATTAGTTTGGTGTCTATGTCACAAAACATGACTCCTTTTTTCTTCTTGCCAACAATGACAATGACAAATGTTCAGTAGTTGATGATGGTGTACGCTCCATGTCTGGCACTTAAACTGATTTCAGCCTTGAGGGAAATAAACCAACCTATTATTTCTTTCCATTTGTCTATGCAGTCACACAGATAAGAATTTTATGCGATGGCAGGACTACAAACTTCACTTCCTGAGAGTCTCTGATGGGTGAAAGGGCATTCAGGTCAGAGGTGAAAGGTGATGAGGTCGCAACCTGTGCTATGGGAACCATTGCCATGGGAACTGCAGAAGCCATGAGGCTAAATTACTTCCTATTGGCTTGTGTGTGTCTGAAAAGACAGGACAGACACGTATCTCTAATTTTCTATTTAGAACTTGCTTCACACTCAGGATTTGTACGCATCAGCCTAAAGCAGGCCCAAAGCAATTAGTCAAAAATGGATCTACTGTAGTACAAAAAAGAATCCCAAACTATCATCTATCACTCAAATAGACTCCCATTTCTAACAATAAATCCATTAATAGCCTGCAAGATGTAGATGTGAATGAGTCTTGTGGTTTTCCGCAGACCAACCTTCAATGTATTGTCCGTGGGGATTTGGGTTGAAGTGATTTTATGTCCAAAGAGGCCAATGAAGTGGGCCTCTCTGAGTTTCTGCAGGAAGGCACTTGCAGCTCTTGCTTGGATACTTGAGAAGCAGATTGAGAAAGAAGTTTTCCAAAACTGATGGGGTATTCAACTGCATTCCTGCATAAGTATGTCCTGGCGCTCTGTTTACTTATTTTTCCTAAAATCTTTCAAAGTCAAACTTTTTTTCTTTCTGTACTCAGAGGAAACATTGATTGTGGGTGTATTTGTGCCTGTGTGTGTGTGTCTGTTCACGTGTTTGTGTATGCGTGCGGTATGCCGCTGTCATCGCGTCAGGGAGAGTTGCATGCTTCTCTCCTGCTTTGTCAGCATTTACTTCCCACTGAAGGGAATACACGTGAAAAGCTGTCAAGGTGCCGATTCAGAATGATTCAGGCCGATCTGCACAGTCATGATTTCTCAGCCTTTACGTCGATGTTTGTCTTTAAAACTTCGCAGGATTGGAGGATCCTGTCAAAGAACAGTTCATGGAAATAGCTATGGTAACACATTTGCTTTGAAGGAGCCAGGATTAGTGGTTGGATGTGCTAAATAGCAGCAGAGCTAAATTCATTAACATAACCAGTTCAAGTTGGTCAAATAAACTGCAGTGCAAAAACTACAACTTGCACTTAAGAGCTGATTTAGCTGCAGCATTGAGTAATGCTGACAATGAGCAGAACATCGTACAACCATTCCCATACTAACTGAACATACAGTAAGCAAGCATTTGAGTTCCCTGCTTTGATTTGGTTTGTATATTCTGTGTTGGGAAATTGAGGGGAATATTTGTTTTTATAGTGTGAGTCAGTGGGGAAAAAAAAGGGTAACCAAACACAAAACCTCAGTGAAGAAGTCTTAGGACGCAAATGAGACATTCCAGCGTAGGTTGTTTAATTGCAAGCTCTCATTTCGCTGCACTGGTGTTGCCAGATGTCCTGAGATGTTTGGCAACAACGATGATGGATTTCCCTGACCAACAGCTGGTGTTGCTGCTCCTCGGCTGCAGACTCATTGTGAAACTGGGAACAATTCTCAGCATAATGTTGTAACGAAAGTCAACAAGACACAAGAAGACACTGAGACGAATCAAATAGTGCCAGCCTGATCATTTCTGCACTCTCTTGTTGGTGCTTTTCCCTCATCGCAAAAATCATATTTTTTTATGTTATTAAAAGTATGTGTGCGTATACGAGGATCTTTTGCATTTCTCTCTATGCACTTACACAGAAATAGACATAACAGCTAAAAAAACGACAACATATCTGGACAAACAAAGGTAGGGGAGAAAAAGATACATAAATATTCATAAGAAAAGTCAAAAAGGTCCACGAGGGCCAGATGGCAACGTATCCTCATACACCGGTTTGCATGAAATCTTCTAAAAGTTTATTTTTTGTGCATTCTCCAACAAATATCCAGCAACACGAGCGATCACTGCGCTTACACAAGCCCCCACAGTGTAGAACCTGTCAAAACTTCTTGGTTAGGTTGAGGAAAAGATTGTGGTTTGGGTTTAAATGCCTACATTTGTTATATAACTTACGTAAATCGCGATAGACAAGTACATGAGTTAAGTCAACAAGTGGTGAACAGCGGTCTCCTGGGTGAAATTCCTGTGTTTCTTTGACCCATCGATACACACCAACGTCCTATCTTAGCCGACTTTGTTGCTCTTTATATTACGTCACCTGACAGCCCTGCATGTCGTGGCGATTATGTGGGTTATATACACATGGTTATGCATTACTTTTCGTAGGTGTATGTATGAACAGTGAATGAAAACAGCCTGCAGATGTGGCCTCACCCAACATGAACCTCTCTAATTTCAGTATGATCGGTCACAGATTCCACAGAAATACAGCAGAAATGATCTCTAAACAGCTCAAGTATGTTTCAGATGTGCCTGTATATTGTTCCTATTTGCCAAACGATTATTACTTTTGGCATTTCATGTGAATCCAGAACCTTCCAAAAGATGTTACTACTCCTATTTGAGTCATTGATTCCAGATCTGAAAAATATTCAAGTTTAAGCTATTAAGTGCTACAACTTCTATCTGGGTGAAATAAGCCACAAATCATTTAAATAGGCAAAGCTCTCATCTTGAAACCATGTCGCAATCTCAGCATCACGCAAAGGTAGCCATGCCAGATACATCAATGTTAACACGACATGATTGCGGTCAATACTAATGATTCCAAAACGATGTAAAGAACGTATCGATGCTCCAAACATAATTAGTGTTTAAAGGCCCACTTTATATTCATAAGGTTTCAATGACGATGCACAAACTGCTTCCTACACTTATTTTCAGCAGACACGGCTCTCACTCACACTACAGCATTCCTCATGTTGCTTCCTGTCCTTATTGACAGGTGCACACGCACACAGACACATTCTTGACCAATACAGCAAGCTCAGCTGTTGCAGACGGGCCTAATGCAGTGGAGTCAACAGGCGAGCAGATTTAGGAAGGCATTCTAGTCCTCTAAGTCACTCTTGGATTGCTCTCTTCGGAGGGTTGGCGCAGCTCAGCCGCCAAACCCCATTCTGGTGTAAGTGGGTCATCAATACTCGTAAATCCCCCGTCACTGAGGGGGATCTAGAGTCCATGAATGCGTAATGCAGAGCGTCAGACACACCCATTTCCTTCATCTTTTCCCTCTGTGTAATGAGTGTAATGGCAACAATGTGTGCCTGAATGAGAGGAGGGGCGCTGGACTCAAGGTCAGACCCAAAGGAGCAGAACTGTCTTAACTCCTCTGTGAGTCACCCCATGAAAAATCAGCACATGACTGTTTTGTACTGACGCATTATTAAAGTTTCTTTGCAACACACACCACAAACATATCAGTGGCTGGTATTCAGAGGCTGGTTATAAAGACCGGTGTGGCTGCTGTGATATTGTATCCAGGTGGATTGATTCTGACAGCGGTAAGCAGAGACAGTACAGCTCCAGGATAGCCTGGACTGCGTGTGCCAGGCATGCACACCTTCTCCTCTTACTGCTGGGCTCAGGTTCAATCACGCAAGCAATGCTTTGATCCTGAAACACGGAACCTATAAATGATAGTGACAACGACTCCTCAAAATCCTGCCAGCCATCGACATTGGCTGGTACAAGTGGCAACCAAAGTGTAGTATCGCTACACACCTGTCTCTCTGCTCATTGACTGAAAGAGGATAATGCCTGGTTGCCAGCTGAAGCGCCAAACTTGGTAGGGGTCTATTTTTAAGGAAGGAGAGTCTAAGGATACGCAAATGAAAACTGAGAGGTTCGGATTTTTAGAAGCAGACGTACAGTATGTAAGACGACAGACATGGTATATGTCTTCTCCCTCTATGTCTCAGGATGTTTGGTGCTGGGGGACTATATATATATGAAATTAATACATTTATGATGTATATCTTTATTTTGGGGAAAATGCACACTGGCTTAAGGTAACCCAATATCGCGTTGGTGCTATATGACCCCCCAAACTAGATCCGTTTTTAGCCCCTTGTTTGTTTGTGTGTGATCTATGTAGCGCAAATGTCAGAAACAAACCAAGATTGCAATAACCCGTTCTCCAGCATCCACAGTGTGCTTGTGATTACCCTGGAAACCCTGAAGGTTAGTTAGTTATCCATCTCTTTCTGATAAATGGGAAGAGAAACAGTAAACTGATCCAAGGTCTGTGTAAGAGCAACATTCATCATTGCCAAAGCCAAAAGTACAGTATATGGCTCAATTCTCTCCTTAAGCTAGTTGTATTGGCAACAAGGAGCTCTTATATAACACCATTTTTCCACTTAAGCACATTTACAAGCACAGCACAATATATAAAGTACTAATACGAGCACCATATGTGGAGAATGTGCTTTACCACTAAGTTTTACCACAAAAACATGAAAAGGTGAGAAGTCCATGACACAGTTATCCGCAATAAGGAGGGGGAGGACAAAGAAGCCAAGTTATCTGAGTCAAGCCAAGTGAAAGTCATGCCTAAATTCCTCCCACATGAAATGGTCCAAGTGTGAATTCAGCGTGTGGATCAATTTCAATTCAGGCATCACAGATGTCATCATGTCTGCAATGTGCATTTGAATCGAGCCCATCCGTTCATCCATCCATTATTAAACACCCATGCATTTTTCCTGGTCAGGGTCAGCAGTCGAGCTGGAGCCAATCCCAGCATGCATTAGGTGACAGGCTGAGTGCATCCAGTCTATCACGGGATGAACACATTGACAGACCAAGAGCTGGGCCTTTGGGGTGCTCCCATCGCCTCCTACATGCAAGTCTAGTGAACTGGAGACTTTAAAAGTTCACATAGGTGTGAAAGTGAGTGTGAATCAAGCCCCCAAAGGTTAAATCTGAAAGGTTAAATTAGGTCTATTGCTGTGGCTTTTCTACGAACTTTATATCTTGATCTAATTTTCACATTAGTGTCACAAGTGTTTAGAAACCACCTGCTGCTGCCAGATATTCTCCCTCCAGAGACAGCTGTTTGAATGTGCGTGCACAAGTTTGCCATCATCCATTCATGTTTGCAAGCCAGCATGTGCAATTGCGTGTGCAATTGCGTGTGCATTTGTGTATGTGCGTGTCAGATCATCCAGCTCATGCATTCCTCTTGGATGGAGTCAGTGCATCGGAGGAGACCCTGCTGCCCGGACTATTAAGTGTGTGTCAGAACTGTGAGGGAAACAAGAAAGGAACAAGAGAAAATGAGCGAGGCTGGTTTTGAGAGGAACACTTGGTATTACAGCACACACGCACCCACAAAAACTTTGCCGGATCCTGAAGGCAGTTTCCTTCTGTGGTTCATCCAGAAATTACTTTAGAACTCAGGGACAGCAGCTGTTTGCCTATGACACATGTACAGGTGTACACCCCCACCGAGGACCCCCAGTCCTGAGCCCTGAGGAATTCTCTTGGAAGCTTCGTTCTGATCCAACCAGTGTTGGTCTTCCTATCGTCCAGAAATCCTCTGCCTGGGAGGCCTGATTACACAGGGGCTCAGGGGTGGATAAAGGAGCTGGATCTCTGCTATTTATTTTGTGTGTGTGTGTATGTGTGTGTGTGTGTGTGTGTGTGTGTGTGTGTGTGTGTGTGTGTGTGTGTGTTGTAAACCAATACACTGGTCTCCACATGCGTTCATAATGAAAGATTCAGCTGGTTGTGCAGCATTTTGTACCATTCATTGTTTTTATTAATTTTCAGCTGACCTGAAAATGATATCCATCCAGCTGGTTTAATTAAATTAGTGCTGCAGTGGAACGTAAAGCCCAAACAATAGTGAATTCACTGATATGGGTATTTAAAAGTCAAATATAAATATGACGACAATTTATTCGCAAAGTAAAACAGAAAAAAAGTTAAACTTCCCTGGATCAATTAGTATCAATAACAAACTATTAAAGAGAAATTTAAGAAGTTGAGAGAAAAATGGTCAAATATACAAAAATGCAGTCCATAAAACCTTTTTTGAAAGTCAGAACTATAATAAACTGAGACGTTTGGTCATTTTTGTGAGCAGGACGGCACACATACTGGTATGTGACTTCTCCCTCTATGTCTCAGTATACATGTGATCCTGCAGGTACCTACAGTATGTGTTTGGTGCTGGGGTATGTATGAAATTAATATAAAAAAAATCAGTGTTTTAGTTAGTTATCCATTTCTTTCTCGCAAATGGGAAGAGATACAGTAAACTGGCTCTTTCTTTACTGGCTCTTCAGCTGCTAAATGCTCCACTATGTTCAACAGCTGGTTGCTTACTGTGTCTGTCTGCTGTCTGGTGCTGGACAGGTAGCAAACAGGCTTTATCAGAACTGTGTCATCAATAACAGCAGTCTGCTAAACGCAAAGAGAGTGAAGCAAAACAATAATGTCGTGTACCGGCAAAACTGAAAACAATGAGCTGAGGGGAACCATAGAATATTCATGTGATGCATTGTTAATATAAAGATAATGATTATAGCTGCTTTAACATAGCTGGTCATCAATGACTATTTAATAATTTTTTCATTTACTCATACTTATAAAGTCAATAAGTAATAACACAAAACGCTGGAGTGTTTTGCAGTGTGCAAGCTGTTCGGAGAAGTGGAGCCTGTTCCTGAACTCAGCACCATTAGCATAATGTTGGACAGCATATCTGTAAAGTCAACAGTGATTTTTCAACATAAAGTGAACTTGTGAACTCTCGTCATCTTAAGTTTGTTCCACAAGATTTTCTCTCCACCTTTCAACATGCACACACGCACACACGCACACACACACACACACACACACACACACACACACACACACACACACACACACGCTCTCCAATTCTGGCTTCCTACCTGGCGGTTGACTCTCCCACATTAAGCCAAACAGTCAAACCACAGCACAGCAACAAACCCTCCTCCCAGGTCTTTGATCTCCATGTTGTCGCAGCTTACGTGAAACATACACGCAGACAGAACCCAGAACAGGATTCTGCTTCATGCTTTTTTTACAACTCTGTGAGACGTGATTCTTACAACAGTCTACAGTTCTGCGAAATGAAAGTATATGACCATTTCACTCCATTTATAACATCAAAATGGAAAACATCTCATAAGACCTTCCTAACTGCGTGTACTTCATGTTTCTTTACAATGTTATTTCACATGTGAAGTCAACGTTCAGACCTATCACTTCTATCTGCTTTGACCCTTTTCATTGATTAAATGGAAGCTGTAAATCATTGGATAATTGGCACACGTTGATTTTTTTACTCTATGCAGGAACCATATGACCTTTGACCACAAAGCAGAGCCGAATGGAGGAAGATAAATAGCGTCAAATTATATAGTCTGAATGCTTTAAGTGCAGCTTAATGGTTCTAGGCTTGAGGTTCCTATGTTGTACATTACATCACCTAATTAATGTGAGCTAAACTATGCTGTATGTTCGCTAATGTGACAGCTTGACGACCGCTTTCATGCGCGAGAGCCAAGTGGCGCTGGGTGTGTCGGGTGGAAACGCTCCAGCAGAATCCACGTCCAGTGTACAGAGACCCTTACTGCAACAACTTCAAGAATGTCAAGAAACCTGCAATGGTGCTCATTTTGTTATTCATATGCGCAAGTATATAGTTTCATTTGAGTATCTTAACCCAATAAAGAACAAGAATCGTGACAGTCACATGGGTGGATTCTCACTTTGGATGATTTACGACGCAACAATGTTTCATAAAGTTCATCTTGAACTTGCAGTTAAATTCAAAACAACTTCCATTTGGATGGAAAACAGACTCGTGCTTCTTGGAAGTGAATTACCTACCCTCGTCTCCATATAGTATGCCTTTACCCCGTAAAACTACTTCTTCTACTCCATGTGCTTTGATTTCCATGTTCCCCCTCTTTTTCCTCTCTGCACCCCAACGTTCTGTAAAGATTGCCACCATATGTTTCAGAGAGGGATCCTCCAACATGTCTGGCTCCAGGGCCTTTGCTTGAGATACTTGCTGGGCCTCTCTGGTTCCCAGTAACCTTGGCTACTCCCACTGCTCGGTACTTTACCTTTACATCAACATGGCACCAGGCCCTCATCGCCCGAGGATCTCTGCTTTATGTCTCTTCACATCATCCATCCCACCCCCCTCAGCCCATCGCTTATCCGAGTCGTCCTCAATCCAAAACATTTTCACCTGAAACCTCCTCCCTCCATCTCCCCTGGTGTTAAGCCCCCTACAATAAAAAGAAAACTCCAATTTGATTCCAAATGTTTCTCATTTTCAAGTGTTGACCTTACGAGTTAAGTGTACATGCCCGTTTGTACAGTTAACGGAGAGAAAACAATCCTAACCTGCCCAATGACTGACAAAGATTAGAGGAACACAACAACACGTGGACCATGACACAAGCTTCTCTGCCTTAATGTGTGCCTAATGTGCACCAGATTTCACATGTTCCATTTATTTCCATTATTGCAGTAGCTTATTACCTTTCATACTTATCATAAATTGAAAGCAGAATAGTAAAAAAAAATACGAATATATATAGACAGGAGTTATAAATATAAAGTATCGACCCATCCAAGAGGCCTCTATCCACCAGTCTCATCCCCCCTGCAGAGAGAAAGACTTCCCCGCAGCAGATTTGACCAACAAACAAAGCACCAGCATCATTTGTTCTTTTTTTTTTTGTGAACGATTCCATGTCCATTAAACAATAGCAGACGGAGACAAGTGATTGATAATCAGCAAGATGTTAATCACGCAGGATGAGTCAATGATGAATGTTGAGCCACTCACTACTTTATGCATCGTGTACTTCTCTGGAAAGAATATGTTGCTGTACATTTTTTTGTGAGTTTTCAAATGTGTGTGTGTGTGTGTGTGTGTGTGTGTGTGCGTGTGCGTGTGTGTGGGCGTGTGCGTAAGTGGGCGTGTTTCGTTTAAATTCCTGGTTTGAATTAGAAACTTCCCGACACAACTGAAACAATATATAGCTCGAAGGCCATTAGTGTGCATCGCGTCGCTGCTCTTGATTTGAACAACACACTGAGACACACATGTGCACGCGGCCATGGTACATTGGTTTTATATTTTACAGCTGATTGCAGTTACCTCTTGTTAGTGTGCCTAAAAAGAACAAAGACTGAACACTGAACTAGAGAACAACAGATTCAACATGTTTTTTTTTCCATTTTCCTGCTTCAAACTGCACATTATTCACCAAGTAAATAAAGTTGGGAAATTGGAGGTCATTTGCACCCAGTGGTTCAGTCCCAATCCAATAACTCTCGTCATTCCCTGAGATCACTTGCATATTACGTAAATGGAGATTGTGGTAATGATTCCACATTAAACAACAATCTGGCAGTGGATACTGGGAGCTGAACGATAAGGCAACTAACAAGACAAAGAGATAAAGGATCATTTAAAGTAGTAGTTCTAATACAGAAAAGGCCCAAATGCTCACTTCCAGATGATGGGAAATTAGCAAACATGTAAACCAAAGGAAACTGTTTTTGGCTTTTGCACTGGAAGTGAAAGTAGCTAATATGACTGGACAGTGGTCACTGATTATTCAGTATATCAGGTCAAAATATGTGTCCAATACTTTGCTTTATGACCAAATACCTAAATGAATGAATGAATGAATGAATGACCAAACCTAATGAAAGTCCAATCAGCCTTTCCTGTTTAGTGCTTCGTAGAAAACGATTACTAAAGAACGAGTCAGGAACCACTTGATAATCAATGAGTCGTTAATGAGTAGCACCTCAATAACTCTGTCTTAGTGCTCGGTTGAGGTTATTGTTTCTTCATACCAGAGTAAATACAGAGACTGGGCATAAGTACATGACTCTACACATCACTGTTTTATCTGTAAAGGCTTTAGCATATTTTCATGGTTGTGTCATACACAAAAAGGCTTTCTCATACTGTTGACTCACTGTAATGTAGATTTAGCATTCCCAGCTGTTGGCATATGTTGTCTTACTTTGTAATCACCAGAGGCCGCTCCAAGGTTTTCACGTGATGTTCACTTATAGAGTAAATGGCTTTTTATAATTTTAAGAAATTGCTCGATATCCACTAAACATAAAAGTATGGTGAGCAACAGAAACGTTCTGCGAGAGGGGACGGTGAAGTTAGTTCTGTGTTGGAGCTGCGTATAATCTGTAGTTACAGCCTGGTTATGAGTTTATGAAATATTTCAACTGCTCTCTCTTTTTAGACTTTTCCAGGAGCAGTCTCTCAGGAGGTCCAGGTTGACGAATCGAATTCACCATACAGATTTACAGGGCACGCTGCTGAGAGGAAAAGTATGCAGAATTCATGTGTGCGATACGTTCATCACAAGGTGTCCATGTAATCCGTGGCTCGCGCTGTGAGAGTAATCTCTACAAGCTGTGTGTGGGACATGGTCCCTCTCGGAGGCAGTCATGTAGCATGCATATCTACTGCCACTTTGTCAAACTGCACATCATGAGCAGCTACGCTTCGCGTCATTAACTTTAATCAACCACTCACACACTTCACTTTACTTACACGCCATCACTTGAAACCCATCCTTTAGCACTCTCCATTATCAGTTGCATGTCTTTGTGCTCACAACTACGTGGCCCCATAAACCAGAGAGATTAGACCTTTGGTTTTGACGGGCAGCCATCGTCACCTGTGTTTATTCAATATCAGAAACCCTCTCTGTACCTCTCTTCTTCTCTCCCAGGACTTGATCTTTGACTCCTTTAGGGAGGTCTGCACTTCTAGGAAAACCCCTCTGGACCCAGCAAAAAGACACAGAAAGCAGGACAGCACATGTACACACACAGACAGATAACCAACACACATGGGTTGAAGCATGCCAGTCCTCCCAGAGGATTCAGGATGTTTTGGCTGAGCAAACACAAGCTTGTTTATGCTCTGAGGAAGCGCTCCGCAGTTTGAGAAATTCAAAGACATTTGTTATTGCTGTAAAAATGATTTTAGTGGTAGAAAAATATGAAACCACAGAAGAATCTAGAAGCCCTCAGAGGTGAATCTTTCTTTCTCCTTATAGTGTCCTTGTCAACATCGTCCAAGTCACCTAACACCATTTGCAGATTTGCGCAACTCATGGTTTGGAAACCATGAGGAGAACAGGAGACTGATATGGCCAGATCAGGTGCTCGCCAAAAGGTCCCCTCTTGGGTGCAGAAACATTACCCAAATACTCAAGGAGCCTCCGGCCTGCCAGATCCAGATCCCAGCAAGGTCAGAAAAGCAGAGAAAACAACCAGCATATGCATGAAGAACGATCCGCACCACAGAAGGTGGGGAGAGATCGACCTGGGACATCTGCAAAGAACATTCCGCAAAACATTACAACAAACAAACAAGGAGTGATGCAAGTGAGTTGTGGTTGCAGAGGAATTCTGTAGAACAACAGAGAAGTCAGCAACATTAAGCCAAGAACATAATGCACTTCCGTAGTATACACACTTGCAGATATTTTCATAAATATTGTCACAATGACACACTGACATCAAGCTGCAGCAAATCAGATGGACAGCGGTTTGATCGTCTGAGTCACTGTTGTTGGAGCCAGAGAGATGCCGTGGTTTATTCCCAGTAGAGTTATGTTCCTGGTAGTAAACATGGGGACGGCCCACACGCCCACACAGTGACCACCCAACTCTGTGTTTTCCGTCAGGACACTGAACATGTTAACTGCATGACAGCCTGCACGTATTTGAGCCTTTTCCTACCATCGATCAAGCTCAGACAGTTGTCTCTGGGACACACACTTTACACTCCTGTATATAATCAGACTACCAGAAGGTAAGTGCAGAGTGAGATACGACAAGTGACCATGGTGTGACCTAATACGCCTACTCCCTCCTGGAGGCCCTCAGACAGCAATCATAACGCTCTCTCTACTCCTGTCTGTCTCTCTGAGAGAAACGGAAACTGTTTGGTCTCAGTGGTGATTTATTCCCTTTCCACTTTCACTTCTGGTGAGTTTGATACAGATCAAACAGCCTTTGTATGGCAAATACTATCCAGGCATATTCTTCATTAAATCTTGACAAACAAAAGCACATTAATTACCAGCTGTAAATTGAACCAGTTAGAATTGAACCTCTGGCCCACATGTCCCACTTCATATCAGCGCTGTGGAGTTGAGACTTGGACTGAAGTCGGACTGAAGTCGGACTGAAGTCGGACTGAAGTCGGACTGAAGTCGGACTGAAGTCGGACTTGACTAGAACTAGTGTTGGTTGCAGTTTTTAGAGACATAAAATACTTCTAAAAGACATCTTGATTTTTGACTTGATCGTGTGTTTATGAAGACTTGGATTTGCCCTTAAAGTCTTAAAAATAGTTATTCGGAGTAAAAATGATCCTCATTGAAAGTTAAGAATAAGACACATTTATCAAACAACGTAAGGCTCCATTATACTTCTTAAGAACTGCTTGTCCGCTGGTTGAACAACTTTTGAAAGGGTCCCTATAAACTTTTTCCTTCAAGTTATTTGGACCAACCAAGATCTTCGATGTGGTTAAAAAACATGTTGAACAAACAAAACAAAATTCTAACATTACCAGCTTGTAAGTGATCACATGCATTTTTTCTGAGCATACATAACCAATGAGACACAAGGATCAACTCTACATCTGTTCATTGTTAGACAAAATCCTTACATCTACGTGTTATTCAACAGGCCTGTTTGGTTTTTAAAAGAAATTGGTTTCATTTTATGTATGACTTAACCATCTCCAGTAGCAAAACACTTAAAGTATATCTATATGGTCTATTTATAGTATAGCGTTTGATAAATATGGGCCCTGGTTGATATTCCAGCCCTGAGTACAGGATGGAAGCTGTGAATAAGCAGAGTAAATTCACACAAATGCAGATCCCAGACACAGAGATGATTTATGTGGTGGCTGTAGATGTACCCAAACCACTCACATGAAGCATGACTCACGAAGCGCTCTTACAGGAAAAACTGAAGGAGACATGAGAAGGATGCATCAAGGAAGAGAGAATAGGAAAAGGATGTTGCCAGTGACCCCGCCAGTCACCTGCGATAGTCTTTATTGGTCATCTCCTCGCCATGTCCCCCTACAATATAAATAACCCAATGAGTATATTGTTCCTGGAAGGACCTTCCTATGCTTTCACCTCATTGACTGTTTGTGTGTTCTGTACGCTGGGAGCGACAGCGTGTCTGCACTGCAGGTGAGAGCCTGGAGGTAGGTCTGAGTTGAGAGTGAGAGTGTGAGACAGGAGAGGGGACACAGTCCGCTCAACAAGATGCTCAGGTCAGGTGGATGATATTACAGTGTGTAATTTACAGCACAACTGATAGCTATCATAACATAGAGCCCTGTTACCTGAACCTCTTCAGCTCTCTCTCTCTCTCTCTGAGTTTGCATACTTTGTTTTCCCGTTAGTCTTAATGGCAGGTCTGAAAAAAACATTCCGTTTTGTTCTGGGTTCCTCAGAAAGAGAACATTGTAATAGCTGTACGCTCGATCTTATTGAACATTGAGTTTCCCCTTGTACTAATTAACTTCCTTTATTCTTTCAGTGTGAGTGGCTCCTCAGCAGTGTTTGTTGCTTCATGTAATTATAATGACATCCACTAGATGGTGTGTGGTGACTCCTTGGTCTTTGGTGCACTGTGCCCAAGTACCAATGATCTACCACATCATCCAGGCTCAACATCAAACAATAGCAGCAACTGGATTTGAATACATAATGTTGATGACGAGTCAGCGATACCTGCTCTTACCTAATTCTCACACAGTTGACAATATTCGACTGTTAAAAAGAGTGTTTTTCCCGAAGCTGGAAGTGCTTTGTGGTGGATCTGACAACATTATGAGGAATCTAAATTACTGCCACATTTATTATAATTCTCCTAACCCACCCACGCCTCCCTTTGGCTCTCTCTCTGTCTCTATGTGAAGTTCAGAGAACTGCGATTGAACCCTTTCTCATAAGCCAGCTCTGATTTGTACAGATCCATTGGTGTTGTTGTTGTTTGTATGGAGCCCCGGTCCAACCAGAGTCAGGGGTCTTAGAGGTTCTTAACCACTCCTAAGAGCTCCAGCCTGTCTCCTCTTGACTCCTCGCGGTATGCGGATGGAGGCCGGGACGAGGCTCGCTTCGGGCTGCGGTGTTTGTGGGAACCAGAATCCTGCCAACAACTATGAGACGTTCCACTGTCAAAGAACGCAGTGGAAGCTTGTTTGTGTATATACAATCTCAGCATGTGCGTGTGTGCATATGTGTGAGGGCAGCTATAGCGTGTCTGAAGTGTGGGTATGAGTGCATAATCTCAGGCCTGCATGTACATTGTGTGTTCTTGTGTGATTTTATGGCTCTGGGTGTATTGTGTTTATAAGATGCGGTTCCCCTTGTCTCAATCAATCTGAAATTTGTACACCGACAGTCTTGGAGTCATGAGCCTATTAGCCACCGCAATCAAACTGAAGCTCCTAACTCATCTCTAACACAACGCTTTGTGATGACTTTAATCTGGCATCCATCCCACAAAATCCCTGATCCCCTCCGTGCTCGGTCCTCAAATTGGTACCATAAAACATGGTGTACCCAAAATCTATTATGATGTCATGAGAACAGTGACATCAATTGATGCTCATGTCAAAAGTGTTTCTCACCACTTTCAAATACTACAAGAAAGCTCTGCTCAAAGATGCATCCACTTGGGGTAAACAGAAACAGGCTGTAAACACACTTGTTAGCAACACGTTGCTTATTTACATATCCAGCAGATACACAGAAACATCAGCATTCATGATTCAGAGTCAGGGTTCTCACTCTGCTTTAAGCCCACGTCTGATCTCCGCAAACTGATCAATATAACTGAATCTTAAAATGTCAAAATAATCTCAATTATGTTCACCAACCAGTCTCTACCTTTGTCTGTTTGCTGCTGGGCAGGTAATGTACAGTCGGTTTTTACAGCTTTTTACCTAAAACAGTTTCCTGCTGTGCCTGAAAACAATGCTGATGAGAGCAGGAAGAGTGAACCAAAGGTTGCGGACCATAAAACTAAAACAAGTTTTAAAAACTCTGTGAGTTTGACACCACGTACAAGTAACCAATTGCTCTACAGTTAATATACAAATATGGATTACAGCAGCTTTAATTTAAACCGTGAAATACGGTTTTGGGGAACCTCTTTGAGATATGTGTTTAAGATTTGATGGGATTTGTCATAGAGTGACAAAACACGGTCTGCCAGTGGAATCCATCTCTGTTTAGTAACATGGAGCGATACTGGCCACATCTAATCAGCTGACCAAAGTCAAAGCTCGATGGATTAAGATACGTGTTTTAACAGCATATTATTAGTAACTCCTGTATGTGGTGTTTCAGAGTGAAGGGGAAGCATGAAAGTGTACAGCGTGTGTCAAGTGTGTATTGTGAAATATACCGTGTAGTGAAGTTTTAAACCTGAAAGCAGACGAAATGAAGAAATTGCTGCCCTGGTCATGTTCAGTCTGGAACAGTCGCTCCAGAAATATAATGACTTTTACTGATCAGTGAGTCAGTGGTGGATTCATATCCTGTCTGATGCCAGTTCACGAATGAATAGTGCCCAGCTATCAACCTTACGTGGCGATGAGGATTACAAACATATTTAAATTATAACCATCCTGTTCAATGTTCTCTGATGGATAAATACAACACATGTGCGTCTCATTTCCTAGAACACAGGAAACAGGAATTTCAAGACAGGAAGATAGCGTGATGGCCTTTATTTCCGCTTTGAGGCCTTGATCCAAAAGCTAAAAGTGTTTCAATGTTGTGAGCAGATCCAAAAATAATGTGTGTTACTCATTTTCTTTTCATATTCTCAAGGAAACACAATTTCCATAACCCAAAATAAAATCTAGGGCTGAGAGCAGAAAAGCGAATCTGTTCCACTTTTAATCCAGTGGTTCGATACCTATCCAATGTCTTTAAGCAGGATTTGACTTTTGAATTTACTAGTTAAAAAGGAAACGTGTATCCTACCCACTCAGGATGAGATTATCACTCGTATTGCGCAATTCATTATTCCACCCACACACCCTCAGGGTCCTTAGAAACATAACACGGGCATCTACCCACCCTGCAGAAAAATGTCTGCATGTAAATGAAACACTTATAATCTGCTTAGAACCCACTCAGTTTCTCATTTAGCTACATTGAAATACTCCTCTCCTCTCCCACTATATTGCCAACTCCTTCCGCTTTCTATTATTGTTCACTCGGTGTGAAATGAACCAACACTCCCAAAAGGGTTTTGAAGTTTTATTAGTTTAGGGGAGTCACCACACCCCACATCGCTCTCTCTCTCTCTCTCTCTCTCTCTCTCTCTCTCTCTCTCTCTCTCTCTCTCTCTCTCTCTCTCTTTCCGTCTCCCTCTTTTCCTGGGGAAATGGGATCATTTAGTACGAGGAGAGATAAGCCGAGTGGAGGGGGTGAGTGACGGCTTTTTGTGCAAGGTCTGACGCACTGAGCGCTCCTTTCCTGACAGCGCCCGTGCACTCACTGAGACAAGGTCACAGGTCAGACTGAGCTATTCTTTTCATTTATCCTCCCGTCTCTCTTGCTCAAATAACGTCTAACTACAATATCTGTAATGAAATGTCTTACGGATTGCAGATAAGCCGCACACTCACTATCACTCCCACTCTCACTGATGCTCTTCTGATCTCTGACGGACGTCCTGTTCATGATATTACCACAGCGCCTTTACCTGCCCTTTTCAACCACTGAACTTTATCTTTCCCTCGTCCATATCCTCTCTTCATCACTCATTTCCCCCCTCTTGCCTCCCCTCTCTAAGCGGCATCATCTCTATCATTTCCAGGAAGCGCATACGAAAAACCAGAACCAATTTTCCTCTCTGGCAGAAGATTAATTTCTTCATAAATATTAATAAAGTAAAGTGGAATTTTCAATCTCGCTCAGTGGTCTTTGGGCGTGAAACAGGAGGAGGATGAACTTTGACAGCTTGTACACTGAACCTTTGCCAGCTAATTAAAAAAGATAACAAGGGAGTGTGGTGACAATATAATAAGATTTCATAAATTCATGAGATTTTTAGGGGTTGATGGCCTCACATCACTCTGAATATTGCAGCCTTTTATTGTAGCTGAAAGGACGTCTATTTTCAATGATGTTCCACTCCTGAGCAGCAGGACCATAATGGAATAATTGAACACTTCGGGATAATACCCTTGTTTGCTTTCTTGCAAAGACTAAGACAAGAGGACTGATACCATTCATGTCTGTACAGCAATGAATCTACCGCCAGCAGCCGGTTAGCTTAGCATAGCATATAGACTGGAAACTGGTAGAAACAGCTGGACTGGCTCTGGTTTAGCTTATATATGTATCAGTGACCTCATTCGCGAGGAGATATGTCCAGATACCAGCCCTCGTTTTCCCAAAGTGGTGGGCCTATGGGGCCAAATAAACACTCACTATGCTCACTATGATAAAAGCAACACACACACACACACACACACACACACACACACACACACACACACACACACACACACACACACACACACACACACACACACACACACACTTGATTTGAAGTTATTATGGTTGAATTATGTGTTCTTGTGTTCAGCATGCCAACCTCATTCTTTCTCCAACGCTGATGCCCACTCGTCTGTATCAAATCACTGTCTCCTTCTCCTTGTCTTTGCTTCCCTTTTCCATCTCCCCCCCTCTCTTTATTCACTGAGGAATGTGTGATATGTGGATCAGCAGACAGGGTGTATAATATTCCAGCTGAGCTCCAGAGAGCAGGCCGGACGAGGGAGAGGTGGTGAAAAACAACCTCGCTGCCACCTCAACTCACGCATCCTTCATCACCCTCTCTTTATCCGATTCAACGGCCATCACACACCAAACCTATTTTCATGGTCTTTCCACTCCCCAAAATCTATTTCAAATTGGGAAATGTTCTGTTTTTGATTTATAGGAAGATAACTAAAGACAGATATTGAGGAAAAGAGGGATTTAGAGTGAGATAGAAGAGAATGCTAAGGAGGAGCGTGTGAGTATTGCATAAAGGTTTGTCGTTTTGGTTACTGATGGTAGGAAGACAACAGAAACTGAGTTGTTGAACCTCTTAGGATCTAATGGACTGAAGTCAGGAGGAGAGCAGCAACTAACTCTACTTGCAGCAAGTGCAAGAAGTCTTACCATGCAGGCCTTGCAGTCCCAGACTGAGAGAGAGAAAAAGTAAAGGAGGGGGATGATAGAAGAAGACAGAGAAATAACTGCAGAGTTTGGCAGCAGCGCAGATGAAGAAGTGAGAGGGCAAAGAGGTACAAAGGAGTAAATGAAAAATGAATTGCAGAGTGTGCAGCTGAACAGCACAGCATGTGTTTTTGATCAATTATCACTCACCTCTAAAACACACCTCACATTTCAACCGTACATGGACCGAGGGAGATGGTGTGTTATGTGTGTGTTTGTGCACATGAAGTCCCAGCTGGAGTTACAGAACTGTTTGACAATTTTCTTCTCCTGTGAGATGCAGACAAAGTTTGCATCTACCTTTTTTTCCCCAGGCACTGCAAAAAACACACATATCCACCACAATGCAATAATCACATATATATTTATTTAAACAACTACTTATGTAGAGGCTCCTCTAAATGTGCACAAGTTAAAAGGAGGACAGAAGATGCTAATGCGATCCCTTTAGCCCTTTAGCTGTGACCTTTGACCCAAAATGAGGTGAGAGGTCACAAAGATAAAGAGGTAAACGGAAAGCAGGGTAACTTAGTGTAATGAATGGCCGAGCAAACTAAACAAGCCTCGACTGTGAGCTGACCACAACCCAAACAGTAATTTTATCTCGGAGACTCCCCCTCATCTCAAACCATAAACCAGAGAAATTATTTAAACATGATAACTCATGTACATAAATCACGGCCCTGAGGTCTACTCTCAAACTGATAAGTATTTAAATAAACCAAACTCAGAGACGCATTTCACCATTTCCACCGATCCAGAAAACCACAAACCACAACATTTGGCACATACGAGCAAGAGAGACACATCCACAACCTCAGCCCGCCATCATCGGACTCTCCTTATTCCAGTAAATGCAGAAAACATGCAGGTGGAAGATGGAGGGAGCTTAAACTGACTTGCAGATGGCATTGGCAGTCTGGTTTAAAACAAATGTACAGGCCTAAAATGATAGCCTTGTGCTAGTCTTACACATCTTAGATGACTGTAGAGCAACATGGCATAGCAGTTTAGCAAAACTGGGCTCTGAATGATTCCACAGAACTCTTCTGGTAGTGGGATACTGTTCACCAATGACAAGGTCAGAAAAGGGGCAGAGCAATTCCACCAAATTACTTTAGACATGAAATACACAGGAGGTTTATTGGATGTAGTGTTACAGCAGCTATAGTATTTGTTCTGTTTCTGCATTCATGAAAGCAGTTTGTTCAGAGGATTATCATATGAAGAGTTATATCTGTACTATTGTGCAGTTGTGGAAGAAGTACTTAGAGCCTTTACTTAATTCAATTTAAAAAACACCCCATTTTAAGTTAAAGTTCTGCATTCAAAATCGTGCGTAAAGGTAGAGACGTTTTTACAAGAAATGTACTTAAAAATAACACAAGAAAAAGCATGAAATAGAGCTTTCATAGTGTTATATACGTGTTAGTGGCAAGTAAAGACAGAAATGAGATGATGTTGACGATAGAATAATGAAGTAATTACACATTTGGGTTATGAAATAAAGTGCATTAATATGTCGACAGTATTTTATAGGTTAACCACCTTCCTAAGTAGAGCCTTATTTGAATTAACCAAAAAATAGGACAAAACTCAGACAAGTTAACAAAACCTGACCTGACCTACAACAAATAAACAACGAGCAACACAGCGGGTGCAACAAGCATTATTAAACCCTATGATTAAACCAGAAAAATTACATAGCCACTTATTATAGAATCAACAGCCGAATAAAGCGAAGCAGACAACACAGATATGTATAAACTCCCAGCACCTGCAGCCACAAACACACAAAGGCTAAAAGTAAAGAGACAGCTGCATACATGCACACGACGCTACCTTGCCTAACTGGCGAGACGGTATGTTTTTGTACTGTCTGAAGGGCTTCCTCCACAATCTGATCAAGGTTAAACTTCTCTGCTTGTTCATTCTCAGTGTAACTATATAACCAGTCCACTTGTCCCTTTGTCTGACTGCACACCTCAAAGTTTTAATACATGTTGGTTCCCCCCGTGTACCGCTGGAGGATCCACCATTATAGCATTTAGCTTGTTAGCTAGCCTACCTAGCCTGCACCTGTTGGTGATGCAAAATCGTAGGTGTGTTAGATTTGGGTCACTTAGCGTGCTGGCCGGTGGTGCATTAAATTGGTGATTCATGTGGAATTCAGAGCATATCTATGACTCTCACCAGTCAGCGGGTGCCAACATAGTTGACGGAGCTAACAGTGTTACCTGAGGGCAACCGCAGGGTCGCATGTGACACCACATGCAGGCGCGGCCGGACCTGCTATGTAAACAAAGCACAGAGAAACTGGGATTACAACTCCACAACCTATTATTAGGCTACAACACACACACACACACACACACACACACACACACACACACACACACACACACACACACACACACACACACACACACACACACATGCAGCTGGCTTAATTCTCTGCTCAGTATAACAGAACTACACTATATCTTTATTCTTTACATATCAAATACTTTGCAATAAATCCTATTGTGATTCTGAAATACTGAACTACAGTACAAGTACCTAAAAACAACACTTGGGTAAGTGTACTACACTACTATCTGGCCTTCTCTTCATGCAACTGGAATTCTGCTCTTGCAAAAAAAAGACCGTGTCTGCTGCACTCCTCCTCGTATCTGTCTAATTTCTCCAAGAGTGATGATGAACTTTTCTTGCACACTAAAGGGGCAGATATGTCAGCGTGACGATGTTTTCTGGAAAGCGAACACTGTGTGTAAGACCAGGGGGCTTTGAATGACTTTCATTGGACTGGAAGATTCTCAGACCAGATAGTAACTAAAACTGAAAGTAAACTTGTGTGCATTCATGCTTCTGTGTTCAGATTTTTACAATTATAACTTTAGCTGAGGCTCCTCCAGAAAAACTGCACAAAACATGGCAACTCTTCCGAGGTTTACTTGCCTTACTTTAGCTCCTAAATGTAAGCCTCGTGTTCACAAGATGACTGCTGACTTTTACAGTTCCAAGTTCATTTCAGGGTATTAATTTGCCTGTCTGGTCGTCATTAGGATGCAGTCGCTTTGGCCGGTACTTTCCATCATATTGTTGTGTTCTAGACAAATCTAGAGTGGCTTTAAGCAAATTGGGAATAGTTAACATTTGTATGACTGTGCGTATGTTGGATAGCCACCAGAAACCCTTCTCTGCCCCCCCGACCTCCGTCAGCTCTCAGAGGAACTCATCTTCTCTTCATCATTAATATCAACAGACACTTCTCCGAAACTGGAGACCACATTTCTCTCTTTCCCCTCACTCTCCCAGCTCGTCTTTCTCTTACCCCCCCCCCCCCCCCCCCCCCCCTTTGACTGTGAGGGAGGGCGCTTGAGTAAAGCTTCAATGTTGGGAAAGCATGTTTGTGACAGCTCTAATTCAACACTGAGCGAGCGTAGCATTCTCAAAGAGGGATCAGGGAAGAGAGGGAAAATGACAGTGAAAACTTTACATAATACAAAAAGACGTACAGTAAGTAAAACCAGAGAAACACAGAGGAGCGAACACGAACACGGTTTTTCCCAGGCTCTGAGTTCCAGAAGAAACAACCTTCTGTTCTCCATCATACACACAGGCATGCACACACTGTACTCCACATACACAGAAACAAACACTTGTACACTGATAGCGCAAGTGATCTGACAAGTAAGTAATGTGTTTAACGCTGAAATGTCAATTTGTGTGCATTATGTTCTGCAGAGAATCATGGTATAGTCCTTATATGGATCAGCTTTGGTCTCTGGGGTGGTGCACTCATGGAGTCTGGATACAGAGAAAAGTCTTGTCTATAGCCTCAGGGATTTGGTGTCCCACTGAGTGAAAGATAAGAAATGCTTGTGTCTGTTTTTCCGAGTGTTTATATCAATAGGAACCTTCAAGGACTAATTGCAAGAACGCTCTGATGCTGCATTTGGAAACTTACACTCCCAGTAAAGCAGACTTACACAACAGACTCACACAGTTTAGAGGAATGTGCACTGACAGCTCCTCCTACTATAATAAGGCCATAAACAGAAGGATTACCAGACCCAATTAAGAGTAAACCTCAGTCTCTGTCCACACATTCTCCAGCTGCTCTGTGGCAACCCGCGATTCAGACAGGAAACACTTAGTGTATGAATACTTACAGCCAAGTGGTTTCATGTGTCAGCCAGTGATGGGCACGCAAATAAAGAGTTAATTACAAAACACTATCTGCTGCGTGAAAAACAATGTATCACGCCATAGAAATGTAAAAGATCAAATTATCCTGTCAGATTGAGGTTTAACGATCAACATTATCAATCATGTAAGTGTCATTTCTTTATGTAAGTGTGTAGATCAGTACAGTATGTACAGTGTGTGTTTGGGCATCAGGCACAGTAATCACTCCCAGTGTGCCTGGACAAATGTTTCTCTACCTATGAATCCATCTCTTCATAATATTGTGTTTGCCAGGTAAGATGCCAGATGTTGGCTGAATGAAAACTTTTATTGTAATGTAATCGCTTTGATACATAAAAAACCCCCAAATAAAGCTTTTTGACCAAGCTCAAGCTCGAAGACAACTATAAATTATTCTCATTTGTCATCAATCTGGCGCTCCACCCTTTCAGTTATTGGCCAATGATTTTCCTGCGACCCGTTTCTGGGCTTTCCCATCATCTAGTGATCACTTTAGTTTAAGAACATTTAGGCCACCTCGCCTGTTGACTCGATACGGTCAACTCCATAGTCTTTGTCAATCGTAGCTTCTGCATTGACGTTAACTTGTGTGGTCTTTCAACACAATTTTTGCGAGAATGGCGTGATGGCACCATGAAGATCAGCTATGTGTCAATTATCGAATGCCAATTTCCAGAGGTGCAAAAATGTCAGTTGATTAATCAATTAATAAAGTTACATTCAGTTGCAGAGAAGAAGAAAAAACATTTTCGCTTTATTGTTTTTATTTTCTGTATAACAAAGTTTACAGGAGTTAAAGCTCCCGATACATCCCGACACCTTGCAGCCTTAAGTCTAGTCTAACCCAGAGCACACGAGGATGGTGAATTATGCTCTATTAGTCTGTGTGCCCCCGCACAATTTCCGATTAAAGGTTTAGGAGTTTGTCCCGGAGCACTGTAAGTTAGTAAGTGCTGCAGTATTTGTGCCGATCGTTACTATCCTGTATGAAAAACAAACAGGGCTTGAAGTGCGAGCATACAAACCACCAAAAGCCCCTTAAAATGCCAGCGGAAACCCTGAAATTGAAAGAATATGCCGCCATGTGTACTACGTTTACTGCAATTAGTTTCATGTCGCTTTTGTTTTTGCAGCATGGTCGTGTATTAAGGTCTTTGAGATCAGTGGTTATGTGCACATGTGTCATGTGTTATGCTACTTCAGTAAGAACAAATATTAAATGGACCACTACAGAAAGATTGCAGATAAACATTTAATTTACAATAATTCCCATTATAGACACTACCACGGACAAGTTGGCCACAATTTAAACCTTTAAACCTAGTCTTGTTCAGACCAGTGAGAAAAGCATAGACAAAAACAAAATGTTTTCTGCTCAGTGAAATTATCAAATGTTTTAACTTTGGCAAATACTTGTGTGTAGGACCCCATCTATCATAGTATGAAGCTCAAAAAGGAAATAGGTTTTCAAGGGTCTTAAATACAGTAATGTATAATTAGCAAACCTTTTTTTTACCTATAGAGTTGCAAACTTGAAGAAAATTAAAATAATCAAATACTTCTAATCAATGAAACATCAAAGACAAATTGAAAATAAAATCCATTGGAGAAGTTTTTGGTGTCTGCAGGAATGTTGTGCTCTTTTTTTAAAGAGCTACCATAGAGTGCATTTTACATTATGGTTATAGCAGCTGTTTTGGAAACCTAACGGTCAAGTTCCAGGGCTCAAATATTTGGTTTCGTTAAAACTGGGAAGATTATGGGAATGTCCACACTCCTCACTCCCCAAGACATTTTTTAACTTTCTGCTCTCCGGCAGGCCAACAGGATTTTATCTGACCCTTCTCACATGTTTAATATTGAGTATGTACGAATGAATTCTGGAAGGAGGTACAGTGTCCCCTTATTCTAAACATTCATTTGTCCTTGTCAGTTAAAGTGATCAACGTTCAACTCCTGGAGGAAAGACAGAAAGGTGAGGAGGCCCTCAGATAACTGAGATGTGTTTGTTTGCTTGTAATTTATACTTGTGCTGCGTTCCAGACAACTCGCAACTCGAAAACATTTCCCACCTCCTACTAAACCAAAAAGGACAATGGAGAGTCCCTAATCTATCTACCCCGACCGAAGTAGTAGTTGTCTGACAGCACACAACAATGGAAGCGCACATTGTAAATGGTAAACTGTCAGCTAAAAGGAACACTTAAATATATTTGGCTTAATATATAAAACCTGTTCTACAGGTAAATTTATGTCAGAATAAGCCAAGGTTATAAAAGGTAATTGGGAAAACTAAAAATGCCAGAGGAAAAGATGTGGAGGCTGCACTGCTGAGAGTTAAATACTCCAAAGCATCAGTTTGTTAGGGTCAGCCATGGTTTTTGTTACATTTGACATCATGCACCTGGAACGCTTGCAGGTCGGATGTTTCAACTGGGAGAATACCGACCTCTGGAACGCAGCATAAGGTGTGTATGCTTTTTAAGATGTAGGCCTTTACCTTTGCAGTTTTAACAGTGTGAATGGCTTTGCAACTAAATTACTTGGTTGTTTTATCTCAGGCTCATTTAATGTGTTTTATTGTGATGTTTGCTTTTTGATGTAGCAATTCCCTTAATCCCTTAAAATAATTTTCTCCTACAAAATAAAGTAACCATAAACCTTAAAAGCTTAAAAGCTTACAGGTTTCAGTATTTGGAAAAGCAATCAACACTTCTCTTGAACAACACCTATGGGCAGCGGCTTCCTTAATCTATTAATTAATTGTAGACTATGTGGGCATGTGACTCTTTGAAACAGTTCGCTCACAGCCAACAGGAAGTAACAATGATAAAAACAAATCCAGAATCGCCCCTAAATACAGTACATGTTGTACACACACAAACATGCACACACAGACATATTTATAAAACAATTAAAGCATTAGCTCAGGGGAACTGTCTGGAGAAGCATCTGTTGCTCTCTTGTTTTATGACAGCTGTAGCAAAAAAGGCAGTGACACTGGGATAAGTATAAATCACTCTGAGCCATGAGACCCAACGGGCTCACTGGAGATCAAATTCATATTTCACACTCCCAGTCATGCTGTATAAATGGTGCTTCTGTGAAAGTTAAATATAAAGAAACACACACACACAGGAACTTGGCCTACATTCTACCTGAAGCCCCTCAGAGTCAGTGATACATTTCTCAGCTCCAATGCCCCTGCCTACGCTCTCTATCTGTTTCTCTCTCTTTAGGTAAGAGACATGGGAGCTCTGCATATAGAAAGTGTGTGTGTGTGTGTGTGTGTGTGTGTGTGTGTGTGTGTGTGTGTGTGTGTGTGTGTGTGTGTGTGCGTGCATGCGTGCATGCATGTGTGCGTGTGTGTGTGTGTGTGTGTGTGTGTGTGTGTGTGTGTGTGTGTGTGTGTGTGTGTGTGTGTGAATGAAGGATTGTGGGTGTGTGACCAAAGCTGCTGCCGACAGGGAGATAAACAGGACGTTACCCAGCTGGACCTGAGCCCTAACCTGGACACACACTCTGAACCTTTCCCCTGGCAGCGTCAGCACAAACTCTGGGACCCCTGGAGCTGAATCTGAATCAGAAATCCTTTATTAGTCCCACAACGGGGACATTTACATTGTTACAGCAAAGACAAGAAAGTCAAATAAAAATAATAATAATATAAGTACACATGTACAGTATGATAAAATAAGTAGCAGCATTAAAAAGGTAGTGAATATATAAAAGTGGTTGAGTAGTGGTAATTTACAATAATAAATATTGCACATGGCAGTGACACAATGGTGATGAAATAGACAGTATACATGCCGCCCTGTTTCTGTTCTTACTGAAATGCAGATTCCTCCATAACTACAGGGTGTACATCACACTGTTTTGACCAGGTAAAAGAGCCTCCAAAGCTCCATCATGTAAAGCTTAACTAAAGCTTTACTAGAGTTTACGTGAACAGAAACATATTTGCTCTACGATGTACAAATTGAGGTGAAGCGTGATTTAGAAAGCAAACCAAGTGACCAAAGCTGAGGGAAAGATGTCAATGCTTTGCGTTAAAAATAATGTAGCCTTCAGCTTCTGCGATGATTTCAGTCGCAGTGTAGCCGACATGTTTCCCGACTGCCATCGCAAGGAAGTAGGCTACTCGTCGGGGGAAACAAAAGCCACACAACTCATCCATCATCAAATACATTGATGATAATAAGTCATCAAATAAAATACATAAATCTTATAAACATTTCTGTACAAGTAATACATACTTCAAATAAACTATATTTCCTGAATGTATACCCGTCCCTTATGTGTTTACATTTACATTGGTGGCTGAGAGCTGTTAAAATATGGGCGGAGTCCTTATTTTGAAATTCCAATGTTGACAGGTATGGTCTGAACTGTCACACAAGCCATCCCAGTATCCCAGTATGGGAATTACATTCATATTGCACGATTCTGCACATTAGGATTCAGGTCAAGTGCCAATGTTCAGTGCCAGTTAGGGAAGTGGTTTACCCTTTATGTATGTAAGGTGGAAGGGTTAAGAGATTGCTGGTGAATGGCTGTGTATGTTCATGCAATTCACAATTTAACATTGGCATCGAATGTAATCAGGAGTTTTGCAGAATCATCCAACATTGATGTTCTTGTCTGGTGACAAGGTTGCAAAAAAAACATGCAGAGCCACACTCTGTACAGACATAGTCAGTGGATATGATGCTTGCTACGGCTAAAATCTGTGCAGTCGCTATATTGAGATGTTTGTGGCAAAGAGCTAGCAAGCTAAACCCCACACTCAAATACCAAACGTAAAAAAATATTTGTTTGTCAATGGATCTTGAGGACACAAACACAAAGAGATGAACAGAAAGAGACAGACAAACTGACAGCTGATGGTAGACAGAGCCCAGAGAGGAGAAGCTGGTCACAGCAGGAAGCCGAGACAGACCGGTCACCCCCGTCAGATAGAAGGATGCCCTTTCTGTGTCCTCCGCAGCAGCAGCAGCCATAAACAACTTTATACCTTTCATCCTCCAGCACTCTGCGCTACCTGTTAACCTCTGACCTCTAACATAAGAGCTCTTGTATCCTGACCTCTGACCTTTCACTTCAGGAGGTCATGGTCAGTGTCCTGAATTTTATCACCCAGTATCCTTTCTCTAACTTTCCTTCATGCTCAGCTGGGATACCTATAAGAGGTTACTCTTCTTATGAGTTAGATTAATAAATAAAAAAACACTAATCCCCAGTCCCCCTTCCTGGTGAAACCAAATCAGTCTTTCGGGATTGCCTGGAAATGAGCAACACAATGTAAAAAGAAGACAGAGGGTTGAGAGGGGGGATTGTTTTTGATGCAGCGCTTACGTCCGTAATCTCAACTGAGATTGAAACCAGATGTCGGGATGACGAGAAGTGGGAGGCAAGAGGAGTTAAAGGAGCAGTATTGAAAGTAGATGAAGGAGAGGGGGGAAATAACAATGTGTAACCTCTGAGTGCCCTGCTTTAAGTCTTGAATACTATCCACATCTTTTCATGAGGGGAGAGTGGAGATTGAGGGAGAGAGATCTGCCACACCTCGTAAATCTGCACATTTTCCTGCTTTAATAACGTTGAAGTTCCACAACATGAAACTTTAGATCCTTTGAAGATGTGATGCAACACCTCCCAGCAGTTTACTTAATTTTCTATGCTTCACACCATCTTTCTTTTTATTGATTCTGCTTCCCTTCTTCCCCTTCTGAGTCCTGTATGCCTAACTTTAAAAATAACAGGCATATAAGGGCACTAATATACATTCAGGTGCAAGTCCTGCAACTCAAACTGATGAAGAGATATACTGTGTGTGACGACTCGCTTGTCCTGGGTGGAATGCCCCCACATCTGGAGTTTAGGTCGCTTGCTTTTCCACAGAAAAAAACAATTGATGAACGAGTCTTCCAAGAAGGGCAATATTCACAGTGAGGCAATTTATTGTTGGATATCAGTACGAGTTTTCACGGAAAGGTCTTGATCTTTGGTGTTCCAGTAAAATAAATTGTCTCGAGGATAGAATGTTTGGCCAAAGGCTAAAAACAGAACATTTCTCATTGTAGTCCCCAAACGGTATTCAATTTCCACATACATATGAAAACTTCACATGAATAATGTGAATCCCTTGACAATTAAAAAGACTTAGACACTTTATACAATAGTGAGATCATATACAGTATGTTCCAATCCAATTGATTAGTTTAAGGCACACTAGAAAGGAAACATTTTACAAAACATATACATCGTAAATATAAATAATATACTTTGCTACACTGGAACACAAACCGCTCTCCGATTCAGAGATTGGAAATTACTGGAATAGATATTTATAATGTGCCTAAGCAGTCCCTCTGAGTGTTAGTCCCTCACCAAACATGAACAATCTAACAATTAACACACTAATTCTTTAAAGTAATACTATGAGCTAAATTAAATATTTCTTGATTTCTACAGTTTCACTTTTAAAATCGGGGAACTTAGCCCAGGTGAGCTGCCCGCCCCTTTTATAGACTCTGCCCCTTGCCTGGGTCCTACTTGCTAGACTTCCCGTTACCTTCATGGCACAAAACAAAAACATGTGTTTTCAGGTACTGATGAGACATGTAATGCAATCCAGGAAGTTCTGTTGACAGATCCAAGAGTTTAAAGGATTCTCGGACATCAAAACGCTGCATAATACTCACAGGCAGAATTTTAATAGTCCACGAAGAGATCACGGTGGCAGTCATTTTATCTTGTGTCGCAGCGATCATGAGGTGAGCAGTGGAACAATAACGTTAAAGTTGCAAGGTGAAGGAGAGGGAGGGAGAGAGGGAGGGAGGGAGGGTGAGAGGGAGAGATGCTATTGTTCCAGCACAAACAAAGCATGAGGAGAGAGAGGGGGGGGGGAGGGAGGGAGAGACAGAGAGAGAGAGAGAGAGAGAGAGAGAGAGAGAGAGAGAGAAGAGAGAGAGAGAGAGAGAGAGAGAGAGAGAGAGAGAGAGAGAGAGGGGGGAGAGAGGGAGAGAGGGAGGGAGAGAGGGAGGGAGAGAGGGAGGGAGAGATGCTATTGTTCCAGCACAAACAAAGCATGAGGAGAGAGAGGGAGAGAGAGGGGGAGGGAGAGAGGGAGGGAGGGAGGGAGGGAGGGAGAGAGAGATGCTATTGTTCCAGCACAAATGAAGCAATTAGCAACATCCTGTTTCTGACAAAGAAAAACAAACTTAAACTAAATATGGTATTTGTTGAAAG